>NC_025697.1:3410997-3435021 GCF_000633955.1 Camelina sativa
CTTGTGATTCTCAGAAATATTTCCTCAAGAGGCGAAATTTGAGCTTCCTGCTTTTGGAGTTGTGGGTTCCAAGCTCTCCAACAATGTTTGGATCATGCCAGGGACCTCGGATCAAGAGAACATGAACAGTCTTGAGGAGTCTGCTGCCTCCTGGCTGGGGAAAGTCATGTTCACTCACACCGATTTCGACATGTTTATGGCTCAGAAGAAACCTAATGACCTGCCATCTCCAACTGAGGTGGTCACTGGTGAGTGATAACTACCTCTGCGTTTAACTTCTCATACATCCTGGTTATGTCAGTGATGTGGTGTTGTCTGTGTTGAAAAATAAGCCTGGTGGTGGTATGGTATCTTGTTATTTATGGAATCTTTAGATGAAAACTTTGCGAACATCTGGATTTGTTGGTTTTACTTCAAAAGTGGCATTTGAGATTNTATCTCTCTTTCACCTATACTTAATTTTCTCAGCTTTAGCACTTTCCAGTTACATATATTTACTTTAGTTGCTACATGAATAATTTGCTGAATGAGGTTGATTGATACATNCCTTATTGTATAATGTTATTTGGATTGAGTATTTCTGATTTTGGCATCTTCATATTCAGCATAATACAAAATCAGAGTAGAAGATGATTTGAAACAATCTTCTGGTTTCGACAGGATTTTGCTAGGGTTCAGTTTTACTTCCTTGACTTCTAGGTGTTGTAGAGCAACATCTTATGCCTTGCGTCTTGTAAGAGTGTACATTTTGCTGGCATGAGGCTCCACTAGGGCAGAGAGTTGTGTTTTAATACTTGAAAGTGTCAAACGCTGCATTCATTATAGTCATGGTTCATGATTAGGTTTCAGGTGTGAATAGTAGTAATGGAATTAACAGAATACTAATGCATGCATTGTTTATCATAATTTACCGCCCATAAGTCACGAGCATTAACAATAGCTGATGAATCAAGGCCAAGGTCCGCCCATCGAGCTGTGATGTTTGCAGGTACTGATCCTCTGTTCCATAGGATGACAGCTACTCGTTTCTTGCTTAGTGGACCTGCCCATACCTGTATTGCACACCACATATGTTACATGTTTTGTGTTTTCGGCATGTGCATACACATATATAAGAAAACTAGTACCTCAAGATCACCCTCTTTCTTGACTTTCTTTCCCTGGATCCCAAGTTTGTCTGAACATAAACAGCTCACAAGCTCTTATCACTTTAGGATTTCATGTTAGCAGATTCTGAAGTGGTTAAGAAATTTTCTATATTATTTACCTTGATTAACAGAAATCACCTCTTTGTTGCTAAGCAACTCAAAGGTAACTTTGTCCATCGATCGAAGATCACACCCGATCAGCAGAGGAGCCTGCAAGAGAGAACACAGTCCAACATTGGGTTAAGTATGGAAACATTGATACTCTGTTCAGGGCTTTCAGGTAAAACAACATTTCATACTTTTGCCAATGCCCAGATACTGAAATGTGACCTGTATTCTTCTTTAGTCATGCCTCCATTTCCCACTTCGAGCATGTCTGGATCTGTTTAAGTTTTATCCGGACATCGATATCACTTTCATGGTTCTTGATACAATTGACTCACATCTGTTTGTTAACACCAAACTACTTACCGTTCCACGATCCTGGTCTTGCGTAAGATGCCCATCGATCGTTCTGATCCGCTATCATTGTCATGCTAATAAGCAAAAACGAAGAGAGAAACATCTTCAAGTTCATGTATTATTAAGATTGAAGAAAAAATGCTAAGAAGCCATTAAAGAACAGAGACCTGTTCCAGTTATCTTGAATATCTCCAGTTGTTCTCCAACTGTTGCCAATATCTCCTGCCCAAGTTGCTGGATCCTCTTGTCCCCTGCACTTACAACTCAGTTTCTTGTTAATATCGTCAGACCAAAGTTGTCTGATAAAAACATTAGTGGATCTTCTTACCATTCACACAAAGAGAAGAATATGGATCTTCCTGAATTTAGGAGAGCTTTGCTCATCTTTGGGTATCTTTCTCTTGGACTTGTACCTGTATTTTCGCAGTTATCATACTTCAAGTAATCAATCCCCTGTCGAATACACCACAACAGAAACACACAGCTTCAAGGATCATGAAATTAGTTCAGATATAGCATACATACAAGCATATATACATACTTACCCATGAGGAAAATGTTTTGGCATCTTGTTCTTCATGCCCAAGTGAGCCCGGCATGGTTTGGCTGCAAGTAAGAGTCCTAGAAATTGAGAAACATATGATCATTAACCAAATTAACCATGTCTTTAAAATGTTTTTGGATTTATAAGATAAATCTCTTGTATGTATCTATATCTATACCCGGCATCAGAGTAAATCCCAAGCTTTAGCCCTCTGCTGTGAACATAATCTGATAAAGCTTTGATTCCTGAAGGAAATGTCGATGCTTTTGCAACCAAGTTCCCCTATCAAATACACCAGAAACACATCTCACTTTGGTTCTTGATTCTCAAAGACTCTTGTAATGAAAATACATCTTTGATAGGGTTTAATTAACCTTAGAATCTCTCTTGAGTTCACCCCAACAATCATCTATAAACACAGACAAAAACAGAGCAAATCCATTAAGAAAACGAAGTGATAAAAAACAGAGTGGCCATACCAAAATGGTTTTATTTTTTATTTTTACCTATGTTAATATACTTGTAACCTCTAGCAGAAAGACCACTTGAAACCATTGCATCAGCTGCAGAGAAGCTCAGATTATTAGTATTATTTATACTATCAATTAATCGTGCATCAGATTTGCTTTCTAGAATCAGTAGTCACCCGTTTGTTTGATGAGGGTTTCATTGATGTTACACTGAAAATGATTCCAGCTGTTCCATCTGATCAGAGAGTAAATCAATCATAAGAGGTAATTAAACTTGTGACTCAAGTAAGTGAAATCAATGAAAACAAATGAAGAGAGGATCGAACCCCATTTGAGGAGAGCGAGCAAGTCCATTGTTCATCAACATTCGACTCTGACGAAACCCATCAACAATCTGAGTCAGAGTCAAAGTGAACGTAATGAATCTTAAGAAGAAACCAATAAGAACCATTGCTTGATCAAAGCTTTTTTCTTCTTTCCTCCAATGGCTATAAACTGACTCAGAGTTTGAAGAAAAATCAAAAGTGGGTTCTGTAGTAAATGTTGATGGTTAAGTGGGATCATGCCGATCTCTATATATATACACACACAGACTGTGACTGCAGTCAGAGTTGTCTCCATAGCAAGTGGGTCTTTTTTTTCTTTGTTTCGGAAATTTTAATTTTATTTTTCAGATTTGTGTAGCTTTAGTCACGGATATGGAAAATAAATATGTTATACTGTTGTCTATGGTTGTGACGCAAAAAAGTGTAAAAAGATTGAGGAAAAGAAGAAGTCGTTTCAAACGACTCGTTTGTAAACTGTGTAGGACGTATTCATAACTAATTCTAATAGTTAGTGAAAGGCTGCGACTGATGTCAACTATTGTGTGGTTAACCATTAACCAGATAACACACACAAGTGTTGTCGGTCGGAGTATAAGCGATGGAGTGACCACTAGAGAATATATATATACCCAGTCTCCGGATTTTTAGTAAGAGATGATGAGAAATAATGAGTTAATTGTAAAGGTTTAGCTAACTCTAACAAAAACAATTAACAGCTAATACGATCCAAACTTTTCTTCTTCTTTATTTCTTACTGTCTCAGGAACTGATGTTATACCACAGTGAACTTGCTATTTTTTACGTAAATTACAAGGAGGAATATTTCAGCTATAAACAAGTGTTTTTGGAGTGACGGACTTTTTAATTATGAATAAACCAATTAAGCTCTGATAACGTCATTTACATCCAAATTACAAAAACAGAATTCTTCACGCGTTTCAATAAGTCGTTAGGTTTTCGTTGTCATTATCGCATTGGACTCTAGTAAACACAATCGAATCATTATTTATTATGACCATTTTTATACACATTTTTATATTTGTATTTAGAAGTGTGATGTTTGCTCTGCTCTGATGAGCCCAAACCGTGGTCCTACGAGCCGGTGGCCGTTCGAATGGTATATATACATTGATACGCATGTTCTTATCAGTTATTATTAAAAAATCTGAGCATGCTTTCCGAGTGTGATGTTTCATACTTCCTCTCTCACATAGATTGATGTTTTGGGATATTTTTTTGTCCCACAAAAATTGATGTTTTGTAAACTTCAAGAAGTAATCATTAAAAATATTTAAATTTTTGAATTGTTATTGGTTTATATTTTCTCTCTCTACCAAAAAGAAATTATAAATTAATTTATAAATAAAAATAAATTTTTTTCTTAATATGTGTGAAAGTATCAAAACATCAATCTTTGTGTGACAGAGAGAGTATTTTTTTCATTTTTGTCACTATTTTAAAGTATTACATAATTTTGAGAATTGAGATTGTAAGCAAAAATAATAATAATAACTAAACCTATTTCTAACTAGGTTAAAAGTTTGAACTGGTCAAAAATGCAAAACTCAAACCAAAGAGTATACTTTACGGCAAAGGCTCTTAGGTTATTGTTTTTACTGGTCATAAATAACGCCACACAGTTACAAAGTGTATAGTTTACGGCAAAGACTCTTAGGTTATTGAAATGATGAGATGAATTTTTTTCTCGAGTGGACCAACGTGGTAACGCACAAGGGCTGTGATGTGATGTGATATGTCGTGTGTCGTACGCAACAAAAAAAAAAAGCAAAGAGTTATTTTTTTTTTTTGGTTTAAGGCAAAGAATTCATCATTATATGGACACACATGTCGATTCAAACTCATCGACAACACTATTGAATTATATCAGTAGAGAATTTTTAGCATTTTGAGCAAACAGAACACTTTATTGGAGAACATCTGTGGAAACACAATTTGAGACGAACCCTTATTGTTTTTACAGAATAATCGGAGAATACAACATAGCCACACTAACTCTCTTTATCCTGTATACATATACATATTTCACGCAACAGGTTTGAGAACATACAGCTTACACGCATGAGAATCCACTGTTGCTGTCAAGTTCCCTACAAACTTTTGCTTCAATGTCTTGTGCTGTTTTCACATCACAACAAAACACATTCGTCAGAAGACAAAATATCAGATTTTATTTAGTGTATGTATATACAGTTGAATACGTATGCATTTATGTATGTATGTATGTATGTATCATGTATGCATACCTCCCATAGATCTCTGGCTTGAACGATGCTGTTTGCAGGGATCTCAAGATCATCCCAAAGAGCAGTAATCGAAGTTCGCGATGGTCCACGGTTCAACAGAAGCAAAGCTACTCTGTAACCTGACAATGGTCCTGCCCAA
This sequence comes from Camelina sativa, assembly GCF_000633955.1. NCBI lineage: Eukaryota > Viridiplantae > Streptophyta > Magnoliopsida > Brassicales > Brassicaceae > Camelina > Camelina sativa. The sequence continues at coordinate 3,416,351 of NC_025697.1, forward strand.
ACCTGATTCCATTTCCCAATTCATTACCAAAAACAAAGTATTCTATTAAATAAAAGCTTATGTCCATACAGGTCCATATAGACGGAATAGTAAATGTCTAGTATTTAGATGTAATCAGACCTCGATATCGCCTTCCATTCTAACCTTCTTGGCCTGAACACCGTGTGGATCTACAAGAAATGTCTCCTTTACTTTATCATAAATTCAAACATGGTTTTAATTAAGGAGTCAAAAGATGGCTTAACCAGTAATCAAGTACCTTGATTAATAGCAATGACTTCCTTGTTTGCAACAATCTCCATTGTTTCTTTGGTCATGTTTCTTATGTCACAACCAAGTAGAAGGGGGGCCTGAAATATATATGCAGCATTGGTTTCAGACTTGATACATTTTCATTGAACGGAGTTGCTCTAATTTGGGAATTTACTTACCTTTGAGATTGCCCATATGCTGAAATGGACTATGTACTCTTCTTTAGTCATCCCTCCATTACCCACTTCAAGCATATCCGGGTCTGCAACCAACAACAAACTCAACAATGTTTTCTCCAAAATCTTAAAATATGCAAAAACACTTAAAAAAACGGTCTCTACCGTTCCAGCCACCAGGCCTTGCATGCTCAGCGTAGACTTCATTCATGTCTGCTATTGAGATCATACTGTAATAAGCCCCACAAATTGTTAAGATGAGAAATCTTCAGCGTTTTTGAAGAAAGATTTCGCCATCTTTTATCTTTTACTCTTACCTAAGCCAGGTATCTTTGATGTCATTAGTGGTTCTCCAACTGTTGCCTACTGGAGATCCCCATAGAGCTGGATGCATATCTCCCCTGATAACAACACGGTTTGAATTAGTCATATTCTTCCACAGAGGAATAAACACAATCTTCTTATTGAAAGAGAACATGATTTTATACCATTCACACAAGGAGTAAAAGATGGGGCGGCCAGATTTCATCAGAGCTCGGGTCATCAGTGGATACCTGAATAGTATCATCATCCAGTGAATGTGAATCTCGTCTATTAAAAAGATCTGGTGGCTAAGTAAACCTGAAACTCAACTGGTCTCATCAGGTATACCTGACAGTAGGTTTAGAGCCATCGTTGTTGCAGTTGTCATACTTCAAGTAATCAATTCCCTGAAATTTCAGCCCAAGCATTGTCTGAAAATCAGGGCAATGACCAGTTTATGAGATGTCAGAAAACAAGAATGACATCTAACGTACCCATTCTGCAAAGGTCTTGGCATCATGCTCCTCATGGCCTAAAGAACCTGGCATGGTTTTGCTGCAGGTAAAATACCTATAAACCAAAGAAATGTTTTAAGGACAATTGTGTATTCTTGTTCAAATCACTGAAGCTATGATTCTAGAAACAAAGGCTAGAAAAAAAAGTTTACCCTGCATCTGAGTAAATCCCAAGCTTAAGGCCCTTGCTGTGAACATAATCCGCAAGGGCTTTAATACCAGAAGGGAAAGTTGACTTCTTTGGCACCAGACTTCCCTGGAAAACAGATTTGGGGAAGATAAACATATATCAAAAACTGCAGAATAGGAAATGAAACCAGGAATACACAAACAAGTGTTTAATACCTTGTTATCACGAGCAATTTCAGCCCAGCAATCATCTGATGGAAAAAACCAAGATTTTAGTACTGTGAAGAACAATATATAACCAATGAAAAAGTTTTACTCTTTAAGAAATCACATTGATATAATGATTAGTCATATTGGAGCCATACCGATGTTAACATAGTTGTAACCAAGCTTAGCGAGGCCAGTGGTAACCAAAGCATCAGCTGTTGCAAGCATTAAATTTACTGATTTGTTAAGATGACAGAAGACTAGAGATGCAAAGATTAATCCAGGATTGAAAAAAAAATTGAAACTTTACCAAAGAAATTGAAACTTTACCAGTTTGTTTGATCATCTTCTCATCTATGTTGCAGCTGAAATGGTTCCAGCTATTCCACCTGAAATTGAAAACACCATCACATTGAACTTCATCAAGACATCATCAAGAAAGAACACAAAAAAAAAAAAGCAAAACACTTTTCACAACATAGAGATAAATAATCGATTATGAACTTAGTCTGAACACAAAAAAGTTCAGGACAAAGAAGTTAAATTCAAGCTACTACGATTATGGTCAAAGACTATGGTTGTAGAATGTGTGTTCTCTTCCGATTTCACAAACTCCAATTTAGGGAATCAATGGTAAAATCAAAGGGAAAGAAGGAAGCAGAGTTATACAGACCCCATGGGAGGAGTGACGCCGAGGCCATTAGCGAGCAAGTGTCTTCTTAAGATCTCAGAGTCGTCGCCGTCAACGTCAACTGATCTCGAAGACTCGACCATCGTCATCATAACCATTGATAAAACCATCATCGTAAGTACCGTTGATATCTTCACCATCTCAAGTTTCTCTGTTCTCGTCATCTCTGGAAAAATCTCGTCAAACAAAAAACAGAGTGCGAAGCTTAAGTAGTTGACGAATGACGAACACTGATTTGTTTGTACTTGTAGTTGTTTGTAGTAGAGAGAAGCTTAAGAGTGTTCTTCTATAGGACTATAGATATCTGTTTATTCCAATTTTGCCCCTCAAACTCTTATCTGTGTTTTTTTTTTTTTTTTTTTTTTTTTTTTTTTTTTTTTTTTTTTTTTTTTTNACTTTCCATTTTTAACAAAGTTAACAAATCTTTAACGTCCATATAAGCCAAAGATCTTTATATATATAGTCGTAAATCCCAGAGTCTGACCAAAATTAACGTTGGAGATTTTCAAAATTTGTAAAAGTATTGTTTTAAGTGGAAGCAAAATCGAAATCAAACACTTGGGTCTGTTTTTAGGGAAAGGTCTAGATGGGTTGTGTGTTATCACTTTACCCATCAATCAGTGTATCGTAGGATTTGTAATTGTGAAAAACAAAAATTCTACACTTTGTTTATGTTTACCCTCTTGAATAATGAATTAAATGCATGATTTTACTTAATTTCTGCTAGTGAACAAAAATGTATGATCAGTATTTTCATTTCTTTTTTACAATACGATTTTTTTGGTGTTTATATTACTTCAAATGTTGATATTAAAAGTAGTCAGGGTTAAACCACCAACAAATTAATGATTTTGTATAATATCCTAGTTTTGATTATGAATTTTTCAACATCCTAGTTTTGAATATGTGAGATAAAAACAAAAAATAATTGTTTGTATTAAAGGTAAACTATAATTTCTGGATTTTTCTTCGAAATATGCGATATGTCCTTTTCTTGTCAAGAAATATATGTACATGTCTTTATGGACTTAAAAATTATAGAAGGTCTTTGATTTCTGTACGTCTTTTTTTTGGTCGGCATATATCATTCCTTCTCCTTTTAATTTTGTTTACACTCGAGGGTTTTCAAAAACTTATTTATATATCAGTCTTGTGTTACGTTAAGTGTTGGGTACTGATCAAATATTCCTACTTAGTAACTCGGGACAAAAGAAAAAAAAAAGTTCTGAAAAAATCAATAACTCTATCCATTTAATCCGTAATTTAGTTTTAACAGATCTAGTTTATGATGACATATGTATTTTGTCACTTTTCACCTTATAAGTTGCTTAGTTTGGAAAAAGAACATTACAATTCCCCAAAAATAATCAAAACCTGATGCACAAGTAAACCCCCTCCAAATAAAAAGAGAATCAACAGTGACTTCATGAATCAACCCTCCGACCCACCTGCCCACATTCTCTCCAATCTTTCTCCTATGACTATAAAACGCACCCTCTTCTATCTCCACGATATCGTACTCGTTCAAGCAAGCAAGCAAGCATCATCATCATCATCAAGACTCGAGAAAGAGAGAGAGAGAGAGAGAGAGAGAGAGAGAGAGAGAGAGAGAGAGAGAGAGAAAAAGTCGGACTGGGGACCGGTGCTAGTGACGGTGATACTCTTCGTGATGCTCACGCCAGGGCTTCTGTTTCAGTTGCCTGGACGACAAAGATACGTTGAGTTCGGTAATTTTCAGACAAGCGCTGTATCAGTTATCGTCCATTCTCTTCTCTACTTCTCCCTTGTCTGCGTCTTCCTTCTCGCACTCAAGATTCACATCTACATCGGCTAGTTTCAACTCCGTTGCTAATGTTATCTTGTCCAAGTTTTCTCTTCAACTTTTTAACCTTAACTATCATTTATATCCAATATTTTAATTGCTAAATTAATGTACCTTTTGTTTGGACTATCATTTATATGGTCCATTAACACTTTCTATCGGACCCTTTTGTTTTAATTTATGTGTTTACCTTTTCTCTTCTTGTAAACGCAAATATTATGCTTAAAATATTAATCATTGGCATTGTTAGTTACCTTACTTAAGCTAGCTAGATGAGCAAGTCTGCCTTCGAAGCTGGACATCCGATTATTTGTTTGCATTCGTTTAAGTTATTCCTCTTATAATTATGGTTACTCATGTTGCGAATGCTCTAAGTCATGAACAAAAAGTAGCTAGTCTATATGTGTTGAAGAATAATATAGACTTATAGTATGGCATCTTGTATATATGAACAATTCAAATGAATCAGTCACCCAAACGTGTTAATTCGGTTATTCTGAATATACATATAAAACCTGATTCTTTACTTACTAATGAGTTAAGAACAAAAACTCTACATGCACCTACATATATGAGATAAAAAGATAGAGTGAGACATAATGGAAACTAGGGATATATATATATATATATCTAAATTGAGCCAAAACCCATTTGAACACTGAATATGTGAAAAGAATAAGCGTCATCAATAGAACTGAAACAAATGCCTTAATTAACTGCAAGATCCCTTTCACGGAATTAGACAATAATATGTGTATAAGTTCAAAATTTACAACCGACTACATTACTTAATTCGAACTTCAATCAATTAAGAATAGGGACGATCATAAAGTAATAGTGATCCATAAAACCACTCCATCTTCTTTGAATCTTTATTGTGATTATCTTCGTAGTCAAGTACTTCTTTCTCCTCATCAGACGTGTGTCATCAAGTTCTTTATTTGCAGATATTTTCCTAAACTAAGACACAAATATCCAATTATCACCTACTAGTAAAAGCCAAGAAAACATCATCTCGTATGTGTTGACTCCGATAGTTAATGTACCAAATGCGATTTACAAAAGCAAACCGATTAAGTAACCAAAATAAACCGGTTATCGTTATTAAGTGGACGTAAAGCACACCGACAGGAAATTACAAATACGATTACTTAAGGAGTAGTAGATTAATAAACTGTATTGCTTTTTTTTTTTTGACAGCAAACTGTATTGCTTATTTACGATAAAAACTAAAAAGTATGCTGTAAGTAACTTAAAATAAAATATCAACCGAATCAAATTAATATGACAAACACTAATACTATAATATTAAAACTCTATAATACTCAGAATCAGACAAAAATATTTTACCTCCTTTAATTTTTGAACAGACAAAAAAGAACAAAAAATTCACTTAAAGATGAAATATACTGTGTGTGACATTAGAAAAAGGAATTATCATATTTTAATGATATTTTATCAGAAAATACATTTGTATTAAAGTAAAAAGAAGAACACTTTTACTAAGATGTTTAATCCAGATTTTTTTGTTCTGTACATAGTTTCAGATATAAAATAGAAAGTCCTAATATATCTCAGTTTGCAATATGTTTTTAAAGTTTGTTTAATCAAATACTATAGTTATATAAGATTTGTAAATTTGTTTGGTCAGTTTGAAAAGGTAGATTAGATCACTTTACCAAAGAAGTAAAACAAATAATATAGTTATGTGATATTTTTTTTGTCAGGTAAATAAAATTACAGAAAGGAGAGTAAATCGATTTAAGTAAAATTGAGAAAACGTTACCCAAAGTCAAGAAATTTGATTATGGAATTTGAAAAAAAAAAAATGATTATGGAATTTGAATAGAGAGAAGAGGTAAAATAATAAAATAAAATGAGAATTAATAAGGCAGCTTCCTCTCTTTCTCTCTCTGCTTCCTTGTGTAAATCTGTCTGTGTGTCATTCACATTTCTCACACACTCTCTCCTCTCGTCGCCATTAGGGTAGAGGAGAAAACACATTTTGAAAGATATATAAGAGTGTATGAGTTAACTCATCCAACAACTCCATTTGTTTTTTTTTTCTTTTTTCTTTTTGTAAATCTTCATCGTAAAGGGAACAACAGTACGACGTTTACTGCAAGGTACTGTTCCTCTCAATCTGCATTCTTTTTATAATCAATTTTGGGTTCGGAGCTGAGAGATTTGGCTTTCTGGGTTTTTGTTGGAGATCAATTAAGCTTAAAATTTGCTGGTATGCTTATATATAGTATCTTCATCACTCATCTCTTTTCTATTGGATTTTTTTTTAAAAATTATTTCTTACTGATCTCTATTCCCAGATTTCAGATTGGGAGAACCGGAGATCTTAAGCTGCTGCTTTGAATGTTGGCCGATGTAAGGGTTTCGTTTCCGCCATGAACACCAAGCGCGCCTACAAGCTCCGTATCCTTTTCTTCTTTATTCCAAATTTTCTTTAATTTCATCTTTTAGGGTTCACGAGATCTGTATGCACTTCTTAGCTGTTTGTTTTGAGCTTTATGACTGTTCGGTATCTGTGTGCTTCCAAATTTATAGACTTTTTTAAGTCAATTTGATGAGATTATTGCTTAGCCCTTAACTTATGTGATACATTGGGAATTCCACAGAGGAATTTGTGGCACATTCTGCTGCTGTTAATTGTCTTAAGATTGGGAGGAAGTCCTCCAGGGTTCTTGTAACTGGTGGTGAAGATCACAAGGTCAATCTTTGGGCTATTGGTAAGCCCAACGCCATTCTGGTCAGTTCTTACTTCTCCCTCCATTGCTTTCTTTTTCGGAATGCCTCCGGTAGATTATGAGTTAGTTCTAAGGGGAATGCGACATACTTTAGATATAATGTAGTTGAGCGGGTTTGAATATTGTCTGTCTGACCTGTCTACTTGTGGGTGTTTTGTGGTCAGAGCTTGTATGGGCATTCGAGTGGGGTTGATTCAGTAACGTTTGATGCTTCAGAAGGCTTAGTAGCAGCAGGAGCTGCTAGTGGTACAATTAAACTTTGGGATCTCCAGGAAGCAAAGGGTAAGTTTAGTAGTTTTAATGATCATCTAAATTTGCTCTTCTCTTTCTCTGTTTAGTCAGCCACACCCAGCTATTATATCTACTGAATATGTAATTTTTTTGTTGCATCTATGAGAAGTTGTCAGAACTCTCACTGGTCACAGGTCGAATTGCGTAGCCGTAAATTTTCACCCTTTTGGCGAGTTTTTTGCTTCTGGATCTCTAGACACAAATCTTAAGATATGGGATATAAGAAAGAAGGGTTGCATCCATACTTACAAGGGTCACACTCGAGGGATCAACGTACTCAGATTCACTCCAGATGGTCGTTGGATTGTTTCTGGAGGAGAAGATAATGTTGTCAAGGTTTGTAGCTGCCTTTTTCCTTTCTTAGTGTGTATTGGGGAGGACAACTGGGGAGTCAATTTGATAAAATTCAGAATTTTTACTTTCCGATGATACTTTGAAGAACAATACCACATTTTGTTTAATAGGCATAGACTGGTGCTGAGAGATGTGTGGATGAGAACATGCGATTAGTTGATGTCACCTCTCTGCGGCTGAACATGCTATTATTTCGGGGAAAACTTTTGCTTAGTGCTAGCATACTACCTGATCAACTTGGATACATAGATTATCTGGCTTTCCTACTCTTTTTGAATTATCGCTTTGTCTCCTCAGAGTTTTTACTGCTTAGTGAAAAGCAAATTACCTGCAATTTTTGCCTTTTTCTCTTAACGTTGGATCTCATTTTTGGGTTGCTTTCACCAGGTGTGGGATTTGACTGCTGGAAAACTTTTACATGAGTTTAAGAGTCATGAAGGGCAAATTCAGAGTCTGGATTTTCATCCTCATGAATTTCTGCTAGCAACAGGTCTGTATCACACTTACTAGGGAAACTTCATAACGTTGAAGCTCTTAGATTTTCGGGTGACATAGATTTATCACACAATGATATGAACCTGATTTATTCTTAAAGCTAAATGTGCTATGAGCAAGATTACATGTATAACTAACCCCAATATCATTAGACCACTTGCATCATCTTCTCTTAGCAACTCACATATTTACAGCTTTCTCATATGTTTGGCGGTCGGCTACTTTTTTTATGGCATCGTTTTCTTTACTACTGTATTTATATAGGATATGTTTTTTTTTTGCCTATGGTAATAGGTTCAGCTGATAAGACTGTAAAATTCTGGGACCTTGAAACATTCGAGCTTATTGGTTCTGGTGGAACTGAGGTATCATGTGTTGTCTGTACTACTCCTAGGTATGCGCTAAGTCTAATTCGAGTATTCTATCTTTCTAATATTCTTATTTCTTAGACTACTGCAGTCCGATGCCTGACCTTCAATCCAGACGGAAAGAGTGTGCTTTGTGGATTGCAAGAAAGTCTCAAAGTAAGTTCTTCCGGATGTCTCAGTTAGATATATATGAACTTAACAAATCCCTCTTTTAAGGATATAACACTTATATATCACTGCTTTTAATCTTATTATACATGTTTGCTGTCCTTTCTTCACTAACTTCCATGCAAATTGTAGATTTTCTCTTGGGAGCCAATAAGATGTCATGATGGAGTGGATGTTGGATGGTCAAACTTGTCGGATATGAATGTTCACGAGGGAAAGCTTCTTGGTTGCTCATACAATCAAAATTGTGTAGGCGTGTGGGTTGTGGACCTCTCGGTATCTCTCTCTCCCTGCATGCTTTGTAATAGTTTCGCCTGTTCCGTAGTTGCTATCTCTAAGCTCTCCATCCAATTTTCTAATGACATTCTCAGCGCACTGAGCCTATGAGTGGAGCCGCCAATCAGTCAAATTCCCATCCAGAGAAAACATCAGGCTCAGGCAGAGATCAAGCAGGTCTTTACGATAACAGCTCAAAGGTTATTCTCGGAAAGTTGCCTGGTTCCCAGAAAGTGGACCCTTTATTGAAGGAAACAAAGTCTCTTGGAAAATTATCTGTTTCTCAAAACTCGGATCTTTTGCCAAAAGAAACGAAGTCTACCGGAAGGTCATCAGTATCTCAAAGCTCAGATCCTTTGGTAAAGGAACCAAAGCCTCACGGAAAGTTGTCAGTTACTCATAGCGCAGACGCAGTAAAAGAGTCAAGAACCTTGTCATGTATGTTTTACTTTATTCTCTATTTTCTTTCTCTTTTCGCTCTTTGCTACAATGTTACGGCTTATTGATATTGCATTTTTGGTTTGTCTGCTATTTGCTGAAGCCACAGGAGGTATATCAGACTCTAGTCCTCGCAGGGTTACTTTGACCAGTGCTCCGAAAATTGCTTCTGGTGTTTCTACAGTTGTCCCTATTGCTGCAGCTTCAAAGAGGAATTTTGGAAAAGTTAACCCAAAGGCGAATCCTCCAGTAGTCAATAAAGAAGATTATTTTCAAGTCATTGTCCCCAGAACAGACCCAATAATTGAGCAGGCATCTGAATCCAGAGCAGAACTTGACATAATTGGAAGAACTATGCCATATTCACTGCAGTCAAAGGCTGCTGATTCTCGAAGGCTGTTGAGCAGCAGAAATGAGCCAGATCGACCAACCAGTTCGCTTCTTGAAAGGTCGCAGTCTCAGCCTATAGAACCAAATATTTTACAAGATGGAAATACATATCCTAGTGACGAAGGTGGCACATGGGATACAGCTGAGAGAACAACTAAAGATAACAGATACAGGGGATTTGGAAGGTTTAGTTCAAGATCACTGGTGAGATCACCTCCGAGCAATTACGACCAAAGCTGTATGTTTAAACGCCTTTCCAGTCTTCCTTTTTTTTAGAGCAAATATGAATGACAATTGATATTGCTCAACTATCTTGGCATCTTAGTTACGGAGAACACTTTTATGAGTTTCTGAAGGACTTGGGTTTATATATATAAGTTCCTAGGAATCAGTCTTTAGGTATATATTTTGTTTTTTAGTAAATTGTTTTAGTAACATAACTTCTTATTTAGTTGGTTCTAGGAATCAGTCTTTTTTAGTACGTCTATATTATAGATACGTATGTTGAGTTTTCTGGATCTTGTGCTCAGTTCTAAGCTAACTTAACTCTTTATTTCAGCTGACTTGAGTAGCTATAATGCAAATAGAGATTCAAGTCCTACTGAAAGTCGAAAAGGAGGTAACTCTTTCTGAAAATTTGTTTTTTTTTTCCCTTTTAATATGCGTATGAAAAAAATTCTCATTATCTGCCTTGACATACTAGGAAGACTGCATTCCCTCGTTCTAAATAGGGAAAGAAGAGGAAGATTTTCGAACTTTGAGGGTCCTGTTTCGAGTTCTTCCGGTGGAAACATGACTGCACCAAGCATTCGCTCTCCCAATATGGTAATGACATTAAAGTTTTGTTTTTTATTTGGGATCTCGAGGCTATGAAACATGGACTGTAGAAACGAAGAACGATGAAGGGCAAAATTAAGAGCGACGAGTAATAAGTCAGATGTCAGATCCTTTTTTAGTTTTTTATAAACATTCAACTGATCCTACATCTTCAGCGTTTTAGTAGACATTAAAATTCCCAGCTACCAGTCTTCAACATCTCATATAGTCATGCTTACGCTGTGTTTCTACATCTCAAGCAGAGAGGAAACCATGTGCCAGTTGATCAAGGAATCACTTCTGCTAGCGAAGAAGATATAGTTGCAGACATAATGGGGCAACACGATCAATTTGTCAGCTCTATGCAGTCTCGCTTGGCTAAGTTACAGGTAACACCAAGAAAGTACAGACTGTGATAATCTTTTGGTCTGTTTTACTAATTAGAATGCTAGCAGTAATACTTCATAGATTTCAGTAAACATTGTTTATCTACTAAATAGCTTCACCCAATTGGCAGGTAGTCCGTAGATATTGGGAAAGAAATGATATTAAAAACTCGATAAGTTCAATAGAGAAGATGGCTGATAATGCTGTAAGCAACTTCTGTTTGTTTCCTTTCACATCAGTGTATATAGAAACACCACGTATATATTTGCCACTTACGCAAACCCCTCTCATTATTTCATTTGGTACAGGTTATTGCGGATGTTCTACTTATAGTAAACGAGAGACCTGAAATTTTGACACTGGATACTTGTACCTCCCTTCTTCCCCTTTTGACAGCTCTTCTAGGGAGCAACGTGGACCGGTAAGCTATTCATTATGAAGAACATAGTGACATGATCATCTATCAAACTATGAATCCGTAGTTTTTCTTTCTTACTAATAACCGTTTTCTGTCTCTAGTCATTTGAGTGTCTGCCTAGATTTGCTGCTTAAGCTGGTAAGAATGTATGGGTCACAAATTTACTCGTCGCTGTCGGCTCCATCATCTGTTGGTGTAGATATTGAGGCTGAGCAAAGGTTGGTTCGAGCTTCAATCTTACCTTTCATTGTAATTTTTTTTTTGCAATTTACTCTCTCTAGCAAGTCAAATATTTTTGTTGCTATTCAGGATGGAGCGGTACAGTTGTTGCTTTGTAGAACTCAAGAAAATCAAGGCTTGCCTTCCCTCTTTAGCAAGGTGAGTTAATGAAGAGTTAAATGGTTCTCTTCTCTCTTTTTTTCTTTCTTAGTCTATTATCTTACGTCTTATATGGATATGCAGAAGAGGAAATTTGGTGGCAAAGACTCTGCATGAACTCAACTTAACATTTCAAGAAGTTTCATCGTGATGACTCCGTACTTTTTGGATGTGGATTTGGCTCCAGTGTGGAGTTTAACAAGACTAAAGCTAATTCTACCAAACTAACCAAAAGAGTCTATGGAAGACTAACTAACCCTCGCGTATTGCGTCAGGCCACTGCTCGAGTCGGTAAACTTTGCTCCACGGTTACTGTCTCTCAGTTTCAAGCTAGCTCAGTGTGTAAAGAGCCATTTCGGCTGTTGTATTGATCTTCTAGGTTATCATATCTTCCACAATGTTTAGCTATTTGTTCTTAAGAGCACAAAAGAGAAGCCTATATTTAACAAAACTGGTTTTCTAGAAGATTCAGATCTTGAAATACTTGTACCCAAAATCGGGATTTGCCATTCCCTCTTCCCAGTCCCCAAGTCGTTTACCACCAAATACTACTTGTTGAATGCCCAAGTACCTGAAATTTCATATCAACAGAGATTAAAGTTTTCTGCAACAAATAAGGTATCAATCAAAGATGATATAAGGAAACAAACACGTTCCCTTGTGTTACTTACTCTGAACTCATAACTGTCAAACAGTTGAGAAGCACATCAAGGGCAAAGATATCAGAAGTACCAAGATCAACCCTACAACAAACAGTGCAAGTAAAGTTCAGACTAGTTACACGGTTTTTAAGGAAATGGGTTGCATTATGAAGGATATGTCAGAACAGTTGATTACCACACACGACCCCAATTGTCTTGAAATTCAACATCGCTGATGTCATGAAACGATGAAGGCATCACTTTGAAGCCCTTCTCCCCGTCGTAGAGAGGATCATATTCTAGAGATGAGTTTGCTAGCTGCAATCATAGTTTAGATTATATCATTCAGACCGAACCTGTAATCGATGGGGGTGTAATTGATAATAGATAAGGATCAGTAGAAGAAAATACAAACCTGTAAGTTAGATGTGTTGAAAGCGCCCAATCTCCCCATAACATACCATGCCTGTATAACCTGTTAACAAAAGAAAGAAATGGAAGAAGCATTGAGTCATCACAACAAGACTCGGCGTTTTGCAATCAATAGCAAGAAGAAGATCAATTTCTTACACTTCCAATAAGATCAACATCTCGATCTGAAGGCGTTCCATAGAGCTCAAACCATATAAAGGAATCAACAGGATTGAAACTGCAGTCATCAAAATAAGAAGAATACTGGTCAAATAACAATGAGTAATTAATGGAATGGGATTCTGAAGTAGTCTTATACTCTTATGTTGAGGAACGAATGCAGCAGAAACCAAAGGGAAGCACAATACGTCAATAAAGATATTAAAAAAAAGTTGCTCACTCTCTGAAGTTAACTTTGAAAGAAAGCACAGAACCAGTCTTCTGCTTCTGGAAATCTTTTCCCTTCTTCCTAACCCTTTCTTCAACCTGAATAGATTAGTAAACACATACATGTCGAACTTCAAAATGGATAGAAACAAACAACACATAGAAATGTCTCTGGTCATATGCCAAATCTTCATTAGCAAAGAAACTCTAACAGAGAAGTCAATTCATTGAAATGAACAACAAATTTACCTTCTTTCTCATGAGCTCAGGGTTTCCAATGCTATCACCAAGAACAGCTCGAAGCTCTTCATCATCTTTACACGCACTTTCCAGTACCCTGCACATATAAATTCCAACAATTCAGCAAAAAATTTCACGAATTTCTCGTGATTTAGGCAAAACCACAAACACTTGGAGTGCAAATAGAAGTACTTGGCCCAAGAAGGGTAATCGTGAAGACGATCGTAGTCGCGTTTTCTCTTTTCTTCTCTAACCTTGAGTAATCTCCTTCCTCTTGCCGACGTCCCCGACCCTTTCTTCGCCGCCGACACTCCGCCGTCACTGTCACCGGTGTGGTTGTCGGAATTAGCGGAAACAGCGACGAGAGTGGGAAGATTACGTTTGCAGGGAGAGAATGATTGTGTCTGAGTGATAAAGAAGGGAGAGAAAGCGAAATTGAGATTCACGGTGCATGAAGACGACAGCGATAAGAGTTTATTTTCGTACATTTTCTTGTTCGATCGTAGTCGCGTTTTGTAAGTAAGTAACCAACAAGCTCAAGTTTTGTGTGTTTCCTGCGTTCTTCTTGTTTATAAAATTTTGCTCTTTCAATGTTTATCGGATTACAACATTTTAAACTCGGTTCAATCCGGTTAAGACTTACTTATCCAGTAGAGAAGCCAACCCAATTGGATTACTTCCTAAAACCAATGTGACCGGATGTAACTCTATCAAACAATTTGGTCTATATGAATAGCAAACTGTAGGTTGGAACAACAACAACATCCCTCTCATAGTCATAGCTTTAGCTTATCACATTGGACACAAAACCTGACGTCTTGCTGATTCTTGTGATCATATATACGTCTTACAATTTACACCAACACCTTCGGCTTATGTAGTCATGGCCACAACAAAAAAGTTGCAGCAAAAGAACTATCCACATTGACCTTTTGCTCTCAATTGATCTTAACCATTCACACTCTCATGCAATTTGTGATGAATCAGTATGGCTACTAACTCAAAGAATCCCACAAAGATCACAAAATTGCAATAGACCGACAACTGCATCCCAATAAGCACCTAGAAAACATCTGATGTCATTCCTTTTCAGTTCCTGATCCTAAACTACAAACCAAGAGTTGCAGCAACCAATGTCTTTAAAACCTTCATGCCCACTGCAATCAACTTCATAACCCCCCCCCCAACGGGTGATAGATTTTAAGGATAAGATAGGTCCAATGATATTATTTGAAGCAAACCCAACACAAACGCAAAATCAGTTTTTGTAGACTTCCACAAGCTCGGCAATGGATCAAGAAACAGCTTTCAACATAAGAAGTACAAAAAAGAAGCAATAGAGGATTCAAGAATGGGTGGAACCTTATGTATATATAATAAAGCTAAAAATGTATACAAAAGGGTACATACAAACAAACCCATTCATTCACAAAAGATTTTTCTCAAGTCTAATTAAGATCAGAAAGAGACAGAAGAAGAAAGCTTTTGCCTTTTTGTTTGGATTCAAATCACGGATCAATTAACTCGAACTCATCTTCCTTAAGATGTGTGAAGAACTTGACAGGGCCACGACCTTCGATCTCTTTCACAAACTGTACCTTAAACGGCAGATTAGCTGAGATTCTCTTTCCTTTCCAAAGAACGACGTAATCTTTGATAAAACCTTCCATCCCCATCAATTCAACCTCCGGAACACGAACCACATGGTAAACTTTCAACGGCGCCGTAACCCTAACCCTAGCCCCAATCTTCGCCTTGGCCTTCTCATCTTCCTCCTTCTCCAGTGACGTCGTAGGTGACGAGAGATCAGCGTCCGCGTCTACAGAAGCCGCCGATTTCACTGCAGTATCGCAACGAATCTTCGTCGATTTCCGCGAGATTGAGAAGGCGCATTTGCTTCGACCGTAGGAAGTGGATAATGAGGTAGGTACCAAGATAGACGAAGATGAAGAAGAATTGATCGATTTGCGTCCGTAAACAGATGCAGCAGAGAGAGAGTCTTGAGATGACGGAGGACGAACGACGGAGATAATCGCCGGTGATAGAGCGTAACCGCTAGTCATCTGCGTCTGAGCCGGAAAAAAACAATTTTTTTTTATGAAAGTGAGAGTAAAACCAAAAAAGATTAATTGTTTTAGCGCCTCATCTATTTATATAAGATGCTTAATTTAATTAAGGTGATTACTAATTTTGCTAATTATTTGCTTTCGGATTAGTTTTGGATAATTAAGGTGACGCGTGTCAGGCTTAAGACAATGTAAGGGATGAGGAACTTGTGGCTTCAGTTAAAGAATCCAACACTGTAAATACTAAATAATATCTTTGAGACAAATTCAAGATATTATTATCGGCAGCATTTCATAAAACACACAATATATTTATTTTTATATTTCCACAATAGTACCAAAATCAATGAAGTCAATTGAAAGATAAACAAGAAAAAAAAGAGAGATAGGAGTAAAAGGCTTTGTGTTGAGTCCCAGGTTTCACTTGTGGCATTTATGATCTCCATTGTTGCTATTATGACAAGAATTTAGAGTAGCTTTCTTTCACCATTGTCTTCACATATAGCTCTCCTGCTCTGTATGAAGATCTTACCTGCAAAGAAGTATATATAACCAAATCACATTAAGCACATCTCTGGTTTTTTGATGTTCTCAGATATTTTGCCTATTAAAGAGATCGAGAGCAAGAGCCGTTCGTGGCTTTACCAGTGGACCACTTGCAACATAGCGGAATCCTATTGATTCTCCGTATGTTTTCCAGAAATCAAACTTCTCAGGTGTGACATACTCTTTCACAGTCAGATGCAATGGAGTTGGCTGCATTGTAGAACAAAAGAAAGGTTTTTTTAATCATCGATGTTCTCTGGAATTTGAGCTCTTTCTGTGTTGGAAATAGGAAACGGGAGGATGAGATAGTCTGAAATATGTTTTAAGTAATGAGTTTACCTGTAAATACTGGCCAAGTGTTAGAATGTCAACATCTATTGCTCTTAAATCAGCCATTGCTTCCTTCAACTCTTCAATTCGTCTGTTTCTCCCAGACCAAGCATTATGGATGTCTTTGTGATCATTCCAGGTTTGCTGATCTTTGCATGTTTCAAAACCGACATGCTCTGCTCATATCTGCCTTCGCCACATGTGATCCACATTTGTAAAAAATACAAAAAAAAAAAGAGATTGACTAAAACTGGAGATGCATATAACTATCTATGTCTCGCTTTGTTAGACTGAGGAGATAATTGACTATGTATAATTAGTGACAAAGTTGATTACCCATAACAGAGGATCAATTCAATGCTCAACCCATCTATGCCATAACCAAATTCAGAACAAATAGAAAGATGAAGAACAAGAAAACAAAACTCACCCAGCCCTAGGATCTCTTACGAGTCGTTGAAGCCTTTTTACAGTCTCAACATTGTGAGCAAAAACATCCAATCCCGAGTGCACAAGAGTATCGACAGCCTCCAAGTCCCCACGGAAATCAGAAGTTAAGCATTCTATCATTATATCCGGCTTATGTCTCTACAAAGATGAGATATACATTTTAATTTTTACATTTAAAACCAAATTCGTGTTACCACAAAAAGTATTCTTACGAGATCAAGGACAAAGGTCTTATCCTGTAAACTTGAACTGACAAATATGAGCATATTTTATTCTTACACTACTTATGATTTCAATAACATATTGCATAAAAAGTTACCTTCATAGCTTTGACAGTCTGCGCAAAATGTCCACTTCCACCATCAGGTATATCGTCACGGTCTACACTGGTGATAACTATGTAATCTACACTGCAACAAAGGAAAACCCAAGAGAGCATATTATATATTAAAAACGATGCATAATTGACTGCTGAGATTGCATTGACACCATTTTTTCTAATTTCATCCCCTCTTCATTTACTCTATCCTATAAACAGTTCTGAACACAACCATTACAAAAGCTAAAGGAAGATATAAGCAGATTACTCAGACTAGGAATCAAATAAAAGTCACATACCCCCAACTGGCTATGGCCTTGGCAGTGTTCTCTGGTTCCATTGGGTCAGGAGGAGGAGGATTTCTACTGGTTTTAACAGCACAAAATCTACAACCACGAGTACAAGTATCACCAAGAACCATGATGGTTGCAGTTGCTACACCATCACCACCTCCATTCCAACACTGCACATCATCATAAACCAAAATTAAGAATCTTTAATGAGCTTGATTGAATTAGCATGTAGTTTCGCATACCCACAATTCATAAAGCCGATACATTTTAACTTTCAACAATGGTGGAGATAAGAAAATGCTAACCTCGCCGATGTTAGGGCACTGAGCTTCCTCACAAACAGTGTTGAGATTGAGACGAGAAAGAGACTCCTTCACCTCCTGAAACCTCTCGCCTTGTGGAGCCTTTTGTCTCAACCAAGAAGGTTTCTTCACATTCGGATCTCTCCCCGTGAATGGACCCATCTTCGGCATTCCTCCTGGGTAAGGCTCGCTTTTTTTCCCTNATCAAACTCTTCTTCAAGGAAGACGAACCCTCCATCTCCGACGACAGGGACACCGCATTGGTCCGCATCGGTGACGACACATCCCCGGACTCGCATCGGATTCTGAAACCCAAATTCAAGAATTTACTTGAATGATGATGATGATGATGCTTCTGAGTCGAGATCGAAATTGAGAAAGTGGGTTTCGTGAATGAGCAATGATGAATCATGATTCGTATGGGGAAAAAAATGGAGTTTAGGCTGATTTGAACAGAAGAAGAGTGTAGAAGAAGAGAGACTCTGGTTTGGTTAGCAACTTTGGGAAATCCGCCAACGACTCCTGCAGGTAATTTGGTTCGGTTTATACCGGTTTTATTTGGTTTATTCGGTTCGAGATTTTAGATTTATTCGGTTAGTGGGTTTTAATTTTTAATTAAATCAAGACCAGTTTGCGATTCCAGCCACTAATTGTAATTTTTTATCGAAGGACATAAACCCTAATCATCATCATCATATAATTGTATAAAGCTTCGCCGCCGTCAAGAGAGGAGGAGGAGGAGGAAGTAACTGATTGTTTACAATGGCGAAGGTGGAAGAGATTGAGCACGAGGAGGAGAATATCGAGAAAAGGGTGAAGAAGAAAGGTAAACACGACAAGCCGAAGCCATGGGACGACGACCCAAGCATCGACCGTTGGACTGTCGAGAAGTTCGACCCGGCATGGAATCCCACTGGCATGCTCACTACTAGCAAATTCTCCACACTCTTTCCTCAATACAGAGAGAAGTATCTTCAGGATTGCTGGCCTAGAATCGAATCCGCTCTCAAGGAATATGGTATCGCCTGCAAGCTCAACCTGGTGCGTCCCCCC
>NC_025697.1:3435461-3447497 GCF_000633955.1 Camelina sativa
GATTAAGCTTCTTTCCAGAAGTGTCCCTGCTCCTCAGGTATTATTACGTTGTTACAATTCTAGGTTCTAACAAATTTATGTGTTTGTTCTTCTATGCAATTGGAAGTCTGTTTCTTTCTGATATTTGTGGTTATGGATCTTCTTTTCACTTTGCATCATTACAGGCTATTAAGATTCTAGACGATGAGATGCAGTGTGATATCATCAAGATTGGTAATTTGGTTCGGAATAAGGTACAATTCATTCTTACTCTCGGGGACTGAATTATGAGGGCCTAAGTTCAATTATCTCACTCACCCCTGTGCTTGCATTTTGATAACTTCAATTTTCTAAAGACAATCTATAGCTCCTTGATATCACATTCTACGATAAACATGTGATTTCTTTATAATTGATTGAATGTAATGTTAATCTGTATATAGCATGCATAGTCAACAGGTCCTAATATAGACTTTATCTTTGCAGGAAAGATTTGTTAAAAGAAGGCAGCGACTTGTGGGTCCTAATTCCTCTACCTTGAAGGTTTGTCAACTGTCTGGTTCAAAGTCCTATGTTTAACAGAGACATGTTTAGTGATACTAGTCGTGTAATGCTTAAGAGGTTGTGCGAAACTGTTGTCGTATGCTTATGTGTTTTGAGGCTTAATAATTTTGGTTTCTTGCAGGCGCTGGAAATATTAACCAGCTGCTACATTCTAGTTCAGGTAATCATGTGTTTCTTTTGCAAATGTCTCACTTCAGTCGTACATTTTTGTTTCTTTGGATTTTTTTATATTTACTTGCTCCGTGGATTTAACAGGGAAGTACTGTAGCCGCAATGGGTTCATGGAAAGGTCTCAAACAAATCAGAAAGATTGTGGAAGACTGCGTACAGAATAAAATGCATCCTGTATACCATATAAAGGTTTTTATGGAAAATCTCTCACTTATTTTTTGGTAGTTCTATGTGCTTCACTTATACCACAATCACGAGAAGTTGGTGTAGAAGCTTTTTCATTAGACCATGTCAAATGGATTCATCATTCATATACTTGTAAACTTGGTTATGCAGGCACTCATGATCAAAAAGGAACTGATGAAGGATCCAGCTCTTGCAACTGAAAGCTGGGATAGATTTCTTCCCACATTCAAGAAGTATGGGACTCTCAATTTATTGATTAGTGTTTTGAGTGACATTTCTTAAATCGTCAGTAACTCATGAGTTGAGCGCATTTCAAATTTGATTTGTCAGGAAAAATGTTAAGCAAAAGAAGCCCAAAAGCAAGGAGAAGAAGCCATACACACCTTTCCCTCCTCCACAACCGCCTAGCAAGGTAAGAAAATTGCTTATGTGAATTATCTACCAATTCCTATATCGTTGTTGTCCATATCCTCCTATTGCATGTTTTTCGTTTGTGTTTCTAGGTTGTTGAACCCTGTATGTTACAACGTTTCTCAACATGGTTTTACTATAATTGCGCTGTTTAGTGTCGCTTTCTAGTCTTTTGGTTTCTGGGCCTTGCAAGTCCATCATTGTTCGTTCTTCAGGTTAGACGCTAATGCGTGGTTTTGAACTTGTTATATGATTTCATTCCAGATTGATTTACAATTGGAGTCTGGAGAATACTTCATGAGTGACAAAAAGAAGTCAGAGAAAAAATGGCAGGAGAAGCAAGAGAAACAGACAGAGAAGAGTACAGAAAACAAAAGAAAGAGAGATGCCTCATTCCTCCCACCTGAGGTCTCTCTCCTAATTTGATTGTCAAATCGCGTCTCTCTACCTTTAAATTAATCCCAAAACCTTAAAATTCCAAACACTTGACTTTGTTTGATTGGTTATGGCAGGAACCTGTGAACAACAACAAGTCAACCAATTCAGAGGATGGAAAGAGCGATATAAACGAGTTAACAAACTCTTTGAAGGTAAAAACGAAATCTGTAATAACCGGCACACCTCTCTCTTGTGTTGCTTTGGGGAACATGTACTGAGTTGGTTTTTTGTTGTTATGATATATGCAGAGCAAGACAAAGGAGTTGAAAAAGCAGAAGAAGACACACGAGAGAGTGAATGCAGAGGATTATATTGATGCTCCATCTGCTGATAAACCTTCCAAGAAGAAATCCAAAAAGAATAGAGATTAAATTCTAAAACTTGTTTTTATCTTTCAAAAAAATATTGAAACATATATGTGTCCAAAGCTATAAAACAAGTTGAAACTTTGTTTTTTATGGATTCATTGCAGTTGCAGGTGATGATGTTATAAAAAAAAGTTCAAAAATTATCTGAGTAATTTCGTTCTATTATTACTCCTATTATTCTCGTAATTTCCTTTTTTGTGGTTTCAAAATCTTTATTTTTCTAAATTTAGAACGGAATATTTATATACGCAGAGATATCTTTACGAGATTTAAATGACATATATTAACAACCTGTTAAATCGTTGGTAATTAATGAAATTAATTTTGTAAAATTAGTTGATGTAGACGACGATATTGCAGTTGTTTGCTCTGTTTCCATTTTTGGGTTTTGACCGGGTTATTAAAATTATTATCTCTGTTAATTAGTTAAGTGTTAATCAGAATCTTTTTTATTAAAAAGGAGAAGAAGAGGGCACGTGGTGAATGGTGAAGATGCTTTACTGTGCCACTGGTCCTTCCCTCCCCATCTCATCCCTAATCAAAGTCGCCTGAGAATCTGAGCTCTCTCTCTCTCTCTCCCCCCCCCCCCCCCCCCCCCCCCCCCCCCCCCCCCCCCCCCCCCCCCCCCCCCCCCCCCCCCNCGGAGAGCTCCACTCTCGAGCGGCGATTCGCTCAGTGGATTGTTCTTCCTCAATTCGTGCATTTCCTCAATTCGGTGGATTGAATCTTCTTCCTCCCGACGCAACGACTTTTTTTTTTTCCATCTTCCAGTTTGGTAAATTACTTCTTAAAGCTAGATAGAGGTGTGTGACTTCTTTATTTTCTTCTTAGGTTTTGAGAGATAAGAGTAATGGGGGATATAACTTGGGTTGAGGAGGGTAATAATAATGTATCTGCAGTATCATCCAGGAAAAGAAAAGCTAGACCTAAAAGATTCGAATTTGTAGGATGGGGTTCGAGACAACTCATTGAGTTTCTCCAATCACTTGGTAAAGATACTACTGATATGATCTCTCGCTATGATGTTACTGATACCATTGCTAAGTACATTGCAAAGGAAGGTCTTTTGGATCTTTCTAATAAAAAGAAAGTTAAATGCGACCGAAGGCTGCTTTCTCTTTTCGGGACTAGGACTATTTTCCGAATGAGAGTCTATGATCTGCTGGAAAAGCATTACGCTGAGAATCAGGATGATTCGGATTTTGATTTTCTTTACGATGATGAGACGCCGCAGATCATTTGTCACTCGGATAAGGTAGCTAAAATGGGGACTAAGGTTGTTGTTAAGAAACCTAGAGCTAGAGGTACTTTTGCTGCGATTGTCAGTGATAATATCAAGCTTCTCTACTTGAGAAAGAGTTTAGTTCAGGAACTGCTCAAGTCTCCTGACACTTTTGAGGGTAAAATGTTGGGGAGTTTTGTGAGGGTTAAGTCTGACCCTAATGATTATCTTCAGAAGAACCCTTATCAGCTTGTTCAGGTTACAGGTAATTTTCTGAAATGTTCTTTATTGATTTGTGATTGTGTTGGCCTCATTCGTTATTATTATGGAACAAGATGTGATTATGTCTCTTTTGCTTACATATCTCTGGTTCTGTAGAAAGTTGAGCTATCTTTGTGCTTTTGTTTTGTCTGTTATCTAGGCGTGAAGAAGGAACATGGGACTGATGATTTTCTTCTTCAGGTTACAAACTATATGACAGACGTTTCTATATCTGTGCTCTCTGATGATAATTTCTCCCAGGTAATTTACTTTGATATAATTTTCATTCTGCAAATTCTTTTTCTTCTGATCAATGGGAGAGCCAGGTGTCCATGTGTTATGAGAACCAGCCACTGGGCTTCTCTTTTCTAGTTACATAAATTGTCATTCATGATTGCAATATTTGACCAACGCCCATTCTAGCCAATATATTATTAAAATTTATCATAGCATTATGTAAACTTGTTTGTAGGAAGAATGTGAAGATTTGCAGCAGAGAATAAAGAACGAGCTTCTTAAGAAGCCTACAATTGTAAGTTTTCCCATTTTGTTGTGGTTTGACAGATATTTATTTTCAGCCTTCTCTGTTAGATTTCATTTATAAATCCCATCGACTTGCTAGCCTTGCTGTCATGGCGTTTCAGATTTTGTAGTTCTTAAATCATAGTTCATTTTGAACCTTCAATAGGTGGAGATGGAAGAAAAAGCTAGAAGTTTACATGAAGATCAGACAAAACACGTATGTTTGCGAACATCCTCTCGTGCTTCATTTCTGTATATCTTATTCATCATGCTTATGAATGTGACTACAATGATAGCACATGAAGCACAGTCCTTTTTACAATTATCAACTTTTAACTGTTAAGCAGAAAAAAGCGACTTGTGGTCTTTCATTTTTCTAACTGACCGTCAATTTTTGGTGACTGCCTTTTTAGTGGCTTGGAAGAGAAATTATTCAGTTACAAAGGCTTATTGATCGGGCCAATGAGAAGGGATGGCGAAGAGAATATCCTTCTATGACGTTATAATATGTTTCTATTGTTTTAATTTTCAATGAAGAATATTGTTACGTTGAAAGTGATAATGAGATCTGAAATAAGAAAAAACGTCTTTGATTAGAGTTTTTCCTTGATTTATTGAGTTGTTACGCTGTCTGAGTACCTGGAGAAGAAGGTTCTCCTTCAAAATCCAGAAGAACAGGCCCGGCTATTCCGTGAAGTTCCAGAAGTTATTGAAGAGAAACTTGTACCAAACCCTGAAGCGTCCCCTGAGGCTCATAATAGTGACAACGAGCAACAATTGAGTGAATCTCCATTATCGTGCATCCAAGAAACCCCAGAAGTCCGCAACCTCTTTGGTGGAGAAGATCAACAATGTAATGGCTATCTAATATCAAACCCCAGCACAACTCCGGGAATCACGTCTCATGCTATGGAAATAAACGAGAGATTGCCAACTTGGATTGCTTCTACAGGTGCGTCATAACATTTATAAGGTTACTTGTTTTACTGTGTTGCATCTTACCATCATTGTTCATGCTACTCATCTTTAGCTTTGACTTGTCTTGCCTGTGACGGTATACTTGCATCTTATCTGCCTTCTATTGTTATGGATGTTGAGAAGACAGTGATATTACTGCTCTGCAATAGAAAATTTTAGATATACCTGAAAATTGTAAAATTCAAGCCATAGGAATTGATTATTGAAACTTCAAAAAGCCGAGCAAAGAATGCTAGTGAAAATTGAAGAGAGATATAACAATCTCTTTGTAGCTATGCTGGTTTTCAGAAAGAAATTGGCATAGGGATCTTTTAAAGATTCGAGATTGATTTGCGTCAACTGGTTGGTCTGATTTATTATATTGTATAGTATTCAAACCTGTTTTAAAAGGATGAGATGGTTCTGCAATTGATACCAACCCCCATTCTTCTGAATTTACAGGTGATGAATATCTTCATGGAGATGTGGAGCAGCCAGCAAATGGCATCACTGGAGGAGAGACGCCGATTAAAGAGTCTGAAGTTTCTCAGCTTCAGTCAAGTATATCAGTAACTAATCCCAACAACGTATCTCAAGCTCAACCAAATCCATCAGAGATAATCGAACTGAGCGATGATGAAGAAGATGACAACGATGATGGAGAGACCCTTGACCCTAGAGTTGAAGATGTTCAGGTTCCGTGTTATGATAAAGAGAAGTTAAACTGGTTATACAACGATCCGCAGGGTCATATACAGGGACCTTTCTCCCTCATGCAACTCAAAGCTTGGAGCGACGCAGATTACTTCAGCAGAACCTTCAGGGTTTGGATGACAGGACAAAGCATGGAATCGGCAGTTTTACTAACCGATGTTCTTCGTCGAGTTTAACTAATGGAATACTTGGAAGACTATTAGATTCAGTCAAGAGTGGTTTGAGTTAGCTGTTACCGTCTGTTTTTATTTTCGAATTGCTGCAGTAGGTTTTGCTCCTCCTTTTAAGTAAACAGCGAATGAAAAAAGGATGTGAAGCTCACAGAGTGTTATATAACCTTTGACTCCATGAGTATAAACAATTGTTTGATCCCATCATTGATTTTGCAGAATCTTGTCTTACATTTATAGTAAATCTTGTTGGAAAAAGTCTGAAACAGGAAGAAAAAAAGAGATATGGAAATTAAACTAATGTTTGATAACGAGTGTTTTCCAAATAAGCATAGGTGTTAATTTGGTTTATGTGATTTAACGTTACATGTATTCTCTCATTTCATATTGCTTGGTAGTTTTACCAAAATTAAAAAGATTGTTTCACACCAATTTTTTCTTTTTTTCTTTTTCAACCTATTTTATCTATAATTAATACGCTATAATATAAAATAAAATTTTAACTCTAAAAAGAAAAATAAAAACGAAAAAATATAAAATAATTATTACGCTATTTTATTTGATATACATAACTAAGTTAAAAAAAGTTGCAAATATAAAACAACAAATAGTATGAAATAAAAAATCTAATTCTAAAAGAAAAATAAAAAAAAAAACTAAAAATAGTTATTGCACTATTTTGTTTGATATAAGTAATAAATTTTGTAAATACAAAACGACAAATAATATGAAACAAAATTTAATTCTAAAACGACAAATAAAACGGAAGTCGTATAAAATAATTATTCAAAAATTGAGAGTAAAATCAAACTATAATTAGTTACAAAAAAAAAAGAAAAATAGAAAACCAAAAGTTATTACAATAAAAGAAAAAAAAAACAAATAAATTTGGTGTAATAATAATGATAAATAATTTAAAGACAGTAATGAGTAAGAGTGCTGAATATTCTAAATCTAATAAAACACTATTAAAGAGAAGAAAACAACTTTAATAATTAGAATTGGAACCAAAAAAATAAAATTGAGAAACCCAATTCTGAGGTCACCACAACTCTCACATACAACTCCATAAGAGAGTTTGCTCGAAGAAGAAGAAGATGCAGAAACATTTTAAAATCCATTTTTGTTTCCTTTTCGTATGATTCGAAACTCATCATTCCTTCTCTAAATCATACACTATACTTTCTTAACCTTAATCTCAATCTCCAAGCTCGTTTTTTTTTCAATTCTCACTAGTATTGAAAATCTCGAAGCTTCTCTTCGGATAATAATACCTTAAATGGGTGATTAGTTACTCGAAAACCTAGATGAGATTTTGAGAACTAGTCCGGAATTGGAGCCGTGTTGTGTTTTTTTTTTTTTGGGGGTTCAGTTTCTCTCGAGGGGTTCGATTTCGGATTCGTGAAATATGGACAACGGCCATGAGGAAAGATTTGCCCAGAGGTTTTCAGGAGTGGGTCTCGGAGAATCTTCTGGTTCCCATGAAAACGACGTTAAAAACGATAGCTTGTTTCAAGTTATCAAAGCTGTTGAAGCAGCAGAAGCCACAATCAAGCAGCAGGTATCTCTTTCTTCTTATTTAGATTCATTATCTCCTCTTGTGTCTCTGAAATTGTTTCAAATGAGAACACTTTTTTACTTTAGAGGAACTCTGCTCAATCACTTCATGTTGTCACTTTAAGATATTTCCAAGGTTATGTGTAAGTTTCTTTAGGGCATATTAGTATATCTGAAGAAAATGTAGGTTGGTTTGCTCTTAACTAATGCCAGGGAATAGAAAGTAGTATACTTTGGTTGTAAGGTCAATTTATGAATTTCTTGTTTTTCTACTGCAAAATGGTTGGTTACTTGGGAAATGATTTGGGCTCAGAGTGTGATTTGCGTCCAGCAGATAGTTGTTCTTGCTCTTCTCTGACTTTATCTATGACCAGGTGGAGGAGAATAACCTCTTAAAGGCTGAGCTTCAGAGAAGATATCTGGAGCTTGCCAAATATGTAAGTCGTTTGATTTTCATTGTTCTGGTGAAAGGACTGATTTCTGTTGACATTTCCATGGCATGCGTTTTGGGTTTCTCTGACCAAAGTTGTGGTATATATGTGTGTTAATATGGTAGTTTTTTTTGTCTCTATCTTCCTTAGAAATCAGGAGAATCCTTGCCTCAGACATCTGATCTCCACTCGAATGCTACAACCGGTGGGTCTTCCCCGTTACACCTTTTGGCCGCTGGTGTTAATCCAGTTGACCGGGGGAAGGGAAAAATCAATGCTTCAGGTGCTGATTCGTCAGGTATGCTGGTTGTTCATCAGCAAGTGTATCTAAATGGAGAGGAAGCTACTGTGAGTCATCGTTCTGAAGACCATTCTGAGGGAATCATGACTAATGGCATTGTCAGAGGAACTGTAGGTGTTGCGGGAGCCTCTCAATTTTCTTCGTCGCCATCTACAATATCATTGTCTCCTATGAGGTATTGAACCTCTTATGAACACTGGCCCCCGTAATGCAGTTTTATGTTTATCGCATGGTTAAGCTATATGAACATGAAGGCAGAGTGTATTCTTGTAAGTTGTAACCAAAATCTGTTTTTCCTTTGTTAGACCGCTATTGGAAGGAGATCACTCGCACATCAACTCATTTTCTCATGAGTTGATGCCAGTAGGTGGAGTGAATAATTCGGGCACCGCATGGAAGCAGGTCACACTCTTACTATCTCTTTTTCCTTTCTATTGAAAGTCTGAGAATGTTTCCCTAACTATACAATTATCCAGGAGCTCATTCACAAGGTCCAAGAACAGGACCAAGAGATTTTGCGCTTACGAAAATATCTTGCTGATTATTCTGTCAAGGTGAATCGCTTGTTTTAATCTCTAGTTTTTTTATGCAGACGTGGTTGATTTTAAGTACATTGTTTAACTAACCCTTTGGCCTTTTTTTTAAGGAAGCCCAAATACGAAATGAAACATATGTTTTAGAAAAACGTATTGCGCACATGCGTTTGGTGAGCTTCTCTTTCTATTTTTTTTTAAATCTGTACACATGGTTAGTTACTTATTCTGGTAACACTTAGGGACTATTTTTCCTTCTTGTTGTGACAGGCATTTGATCAACAACAACAAGACCTTATTGATGCTGCATCAAAATCTCTCTCATACAGACAAGAGATCATTGAGGAAAATATTCGCTTAACATATGCCTTACAGGTATTATCTTGTATCTTTGGGTACACTTTTCTTTCGTTTATAGTTCGTTTTATAATCCTTTTTGGTTGGAATCCAGTTATCATCATTTCTTACCGATCGTTTTTAAGGGTTCAATTGGCAAAAATTCAAATTTGTCTTTGACATCTCACTTTCATTTTATAAATCTATATTTAAAATGCCTTTTGGTTCTATCAGGCTGCAGAGCAAGAGAGATCTACTTTTGTGTCGTACTTGTTGCCTCTTCTGTCAGAATATTCGCTGCATCCACAAATTTCTGATTCTCAGTCTATTGTTAGCAGTGTGAAGGTTAGAACCAAAATCTCTACAAAATGATTTTCTGTTGAATAGTAGTTTTTGGCTGGAGACTTGTCAACTTTGCCTCCCTTGAAATTCATTAAAGTAAAAAACAATACAGAAAAAGTGATAAAATGGTTTCCTCAGTAACTTTTGAGCACCATAGAGAGAACTAAAGTGACTGATAGAGATCCTTGCTTCCTTGATGTGGGGGGTGAAGTTTTTTATTGTCTCTTTCCCGTCACCGCATGTGATTGATGTTTACATCATATTCAGGTTCTATTTAGGCATCTGCAGGAGAAGCTCCATCTTACTGAGGTATGATATGCGGGTATGGGGTTTGCTGACACCATATTTCAGCGTTTGTAATTACAGTTTAGTCCCATGGTATTTGCT
The DNA here is from genome assembly GCF_000633955.1 of Camelina sativa. Lineage (NCBI taxonomy): Eukaryota > Viridiplantae > Streptophyta > Magnoliopsida > Brassicales > Brassicaceae > Camelina > Camelina sativa. The sequence goes on from NC_025697.1 coordinate 3,445,312, forward strand.
GGAGCTATTGGCTACTGATCTATGATCAGGTGATTTGTTCTGATCTTTTTTCTTTTCTGGTATTAGACAAAGCTAAAGGAGACAGAGTACCAGTTAGCACCGTGGCAGTCAGATGTAAATCACTCAAATGCGTCGCCTTTGTCAGCATATCAACCTGTTGGTGTGGGTTTGAGATACTCAGTAAGTTCATATTCCTTAATGTCCTATCAATGTGCTTAAGTGACTTAAACTCAAATATCCTTCTTTGATTTCCATTAGACAGATCCGGAACACCATCATCAAGATGGGCGTGGTGGCTCAGCTGCAAGTAATTACCATTTTGATGATCCCGAGAGGTATAAATGCACTAACTTCTTATTGATTCCTGGAGACCCGGGTTAGTAGTGATTCTTAACTAATACCAAGAGTAAGGGATGTAAAGATGATGCTGGAAGCAATGAATATTGTAATTTTTTGGGTGATGGGCTGGGCGAAGCTAAATGCTGATATTATGCATGTCCAAATTGTCAAGTTTCTGTGTCAATTAGACACTTTGAACATTTGTTACTTTTCTTCTTTCTAGATAACCATGAAAAACCTAACTTTGTAGCATGGTAACATTTTCTGAGTCCTTGACTGGGTTTTATGCAATGCAGCTAATAGTGGATGAATGCTTTTGATTTGCAATGTTAAAATTTGTTAAATGATCAAACGTGTCTTGTGTAACAGTAGGTCGCCAGCCTTCCAGATGCCTGTGCAGCCAGCTCTCAACCAAGATGAATCTCATGGACCAAATAATCGTGTTCAGTTTCGTGAGCCCCTCAGCAATACTTTTATGGATGATGCATATGCAGAAGAACAAGCGGATACAAATCAAACTTTGGAAAATTCGACTTATGTGGCTGTTGATGATCCAAGCCCCTCAAATTATCCGATTTTGGCCCCAGTTCTTGAGGAACCATCTTCATCAATTTCCGAGGGTAATGGTTAATAGCTATAATAGTGGCATAATACCAATTCCATCACTGTCTTTCACTTTGTTTTGAATATTGTAAATCACTCTTGACAGCTGCAGATGAGGATCCATTGCCAGGTATAGCAGACTTACAGATATCAGGAGAACCATTTCCTGGACGAGAGCTTCAGGTTTCTGGTCACTCTATCAATGGAACGACAAAATGTAATTTTGAGGTGCATGCGAAATTGAAAGTATTAGTTTTTACCAAGTTTACGTCAAATTGCATTTTTAATATATCTTCTCCGGTACTCCCTTTCTTGAAATTTCAGTGGGTACGACATTTGGAGGATGGATCAGTAAACTACATTGATGGTACACATTTTCCCTACTACCCTTGCTTTATTCCAAGGATTGTCTTTCTGTTTTTCTTTACAGTTAAATATGGCGATAGAAGAAAATATCTAAGAGCTTGACTGTTAACAATATTCAAAACGCAGGAGCAAAGAGGCCAAATTATCTTGTCACTGCCGATGATGTTGATTTATACCTTGCTATTGAAGTTCACCCCTTGGATGACAAGAACCGCAAGGTTTATTTTTTACTTAATCTTCTCTGTGGAATAAGAGAATACTTCTAAAGCTATGTTTGGGGACTTTAATATTGTGCTAGATGTGATTACCATTTTGTTAAGTGTCTGGTTGTTTAATTCTTTCGGCTTTTCTATCTGATTCTAGGGGGAGCTTGTGAGGGTCTTCGCCAATGAGAATTGCAAGATCACATGTCGTAAGTGCTTTTACTCAGAAACTTTTGGTCGCTCATGTACTTAAACTCAATCTGTGGCTTGTTTGATCCATACCTAAGGGTTCCTGGATAATCATAAGAAAAATTCTTGTAAAGCGTAATTCGCAGTTATTTTTCTAAATCTATTCCTTCTATTTTCTCAGATCCAGAGATGCAAAGCCATATAGAGAAGAGTCTTTATAATGGTCATGCGTTATACAAAGTAACCTATTCAGTATGACAGTTCTCTTATTTCATTTTTTACAATTTTATATGTGTTTTTTGGTTTGCCTCTTTACTATATGATCTCTCTTTTGAAACAGATTGGTTATATGGATATATGGGAAGCAGCTACATTGTCTATCAAGAAAGAAGGCTACAGCATCAAACCTAATAATGATCCTGTAATTACAGAAAAGTTCTCCTCTTCTACTGCGGTTAGAGTCTTGCCTTATGTGTTCCTTTTTCT
>NC_025697.1:3451177-3454846 GCF_000633955.1 Camelina sativa
TGTTGGCTGATTATATGCTAACATACATATCGTAGAATGAACTAATATTATGATCTTTCTGATTCTTCTCTTAGATTGTGATTCCCTTTGATCAGCCTGCGGATTTTGTGATTATTGGTACCGATGGCGTGGAGCATCTCTGTCGAGTGGAGAATGATGCAACAGATCTTAGCTGGTAAGTAGAATTTGGCTTTCTGTGGATGAAATAAAGTAGATCAAAACTCCTACGTACTGTGAATGCAGGAATTTGTCTATGAAAACGTTGAAAATGAATGAAAGTGTAACAAGACACTTTTTGTTTCTGCTTCTTTCTTTTTGTGATTTCGAAAGAATCATCAATAGTCCAAACTTCAATCTGAATACATTGAATATCTTGCTTGTGTTTTCTTTCTAAATGAAGTTGTTTAATGTGTTCCAAGTATTCATTAAAGTTTCCGGTTTCTTGTATTAAGCAGTCCATCTTTTGTTTTGTGTTTTTCTATTGAGCAGCTCAAGAGATACAATTGTGCTCACTCTTAGATTATTTCTAAAGAAGGTAATGTTTCAGCAGACAATCATCCATCTTCTTCAATAACATCTTTGATTCGTTCTTTAATATACAAAAATTAGCTTTTTGAGAAGCATTGGTTGATTATTTGGTTTGCTAATTTCGTTGCAGGCTCTGCAGAGAAAGAAGCAGAAGAAAAAAGGATTTTTGTTTAACAAATGAGTTTTTGGTAAATAGTATTGTTGGCTCTTTCTTTTTTCTCTGGCCTCTCCAGCTTTACAATATTAGAGATAGTCTTATGAACGGGTTAGTGTTATTTATGTAAGGCTGCTGTGCTATAGCTGATTCAAAAAAAAAAAAAGACTATTCAATCGATTTCAGTATAGGAAAAAAAAATGAGCAAAAAAAGAAGTAATAAACCGTTCTTTTGTTTATCGGACTAGAGTCTATTGAGTTCCATCTTACTTCTTCCATGTATTACAAGTGGTCAGCTCGATGAATTTTGACATGTAGATTCAATCTGCAATCAGTTCTAAAGAGAAGCCAATCCAAATTCAGCTTAACACAAATCTGTTTCTTAACAAAAAGAAACTCAATGGAACATTCATTCTGATTACCAAAATGCCCTTGTGCATGAGTGGAGTCTCGAAGAGAATCAGCTACAATATCTGTAGGCGTAGAATTCAATTGCAGCAATTCCACTACTTCCTCCTCTTGTCCATACGGTTCCTCCACTGGACCAACATCTTCAGCACAAGCAGCGAAGAGCCAGTCGTGAATCCCGTCTTCCCTCTTCATGAAGTTATGTAGAGTACAAGTAGCAATCACCAGATCCCTCTGGACATGGAACGGATACTGAGGCGCAGATTCCAGGATTGGAAACCGGGTTTTCAGCATGCTGAATGATCTTTGAATAACGTTGCTTAGACACATGTGCCGGTGATTGAAAAGCTCTTGTGCGTTCTGTGGCATTTGGCTTGCGCCACGGAACTCATGGAGACAGTACCTTGTTCCAGGGTATGGAGCAATATATCCTTCTGTGTTTGTGTAGTCTCTATCGACAAGATAATATTTTCCTGGAGAAAGGGAGCAAACTTGAGATGGGACTCGTAGAAATCTCAAGGGATATTCTGGATGTATAAGAAAGTTAGACAAAGAACCTTTGGGAGCTTGTGGGAAATTCTGGTTTGGATCGTCTAGGACTGCTCTTAAGATGTGTAAATCCTCAACAGAGCCTTCCCATCCCGGATAGACAAATATAAACTGTGAATAGTATGCCTTTCTTGTTCTGAAACCGGGACTGGTGTTTTGTAGGAAGGTGAGCAGGAATTTGCAAGCCATCTATAACTCCGATGCAATCCTGAGATAAGGGTATAGAAAAAAGCAAAACTAAGAACTTTGCATCACAATTCCAAAACTCTTGTAATGATGATTAGATTCTTTCATTACCTGGAAATATGGATAAAGCCTTTTGCTATTGACTATCTCTGGAGGTGTTTCCAGAGGTGGTGGGTGAAGGAACTCACGTGACAAGGACTTAACCGCCTTTAGCACGTTGTTGAAATGCCGGTTAATGGTTTCACCAGAACGTTGGAACCTCTCTTGTATCACTCTGATTCGCTGATTATGACCAATGATGCTTAAGAATATAGCAACCTGCTCCTCTACCAAAACACCAGGAGTATCACGCAGCAGGCCTTTCCCTCGAAGTGTTTCAGATAGCTTATGAAACACATGCTTATCCATCCGAAGCAGTTCCCTGCAATCTTTAACAGGTCCTTCTAGCAAGGCTTTCAAATATGTACATATCGTAGGAGGCGAATTACTCTGAGGTTGATTCACACAACTGTGGTAGTACAAGTAACCAGCAGCTGCAGCAACTAATTCCATCTCATCCAATTCTATGTCAAAATCGTCGCTACTAGTGGACGAATCTGAAAGTAGAGCCAAAGATAACAGAGCAATTCCATATGATCAATGTTTCTACCAGTGACAATCTTCATTCATAAGCAAACGAAAGCAGCTCGCTAAAGCAATAAAATCATTTCACTAGAAGTAACATACAGAGCAAAAAGGTCAAATTTTTAGGAACTATAACATACAGATGAGCAAAAACTAAGCAGCTCTACTACACTTTCCCTGTAGCCACTTGAATCGTTTCTCATACTTCAAAGAGATGAAAATTTCCCGAGAAGTGGGGTTCTCAAACAAATCCAAGGCAAGAAAATAGGTATGTTGATCAACACCTTGTTCTATCCACGTCCTTGGTCAATGCCGCTGCCCTCATTTTGGAAGCTGCTGCGATTTCTAGCATTGCTTCAACAATTGCATCGCCACAAGCCTTGCGACCTCTCTTGCGTGTTGTTGTTGGTCCAGAACTAGAAGGTGTACGCTTGTTCTGTCCACCAGTGACGTTAACTTCATCTCCAGAGCCAGAGCAAGGTTCATCATCACCAGACATCCTTCAAAAAAAGACCAAAAAAAGCTTTCACGTAAGAGAATCAAAACAATGATCGAACCTCTAAGCTCGAAAGCTAGGGTTTTTTTTGACTCGATACATGACAATAAATTTGGATTTTGATTTCGATGAACACAAAGCTTACATTTAGAAACGGAAACGAAGAGGATGAAAACGAAGATGGAAAAAGCTTTTGCTTAAAGCCTGAGAGAGTGGGAGATTAACCAAAGCGTCCACATTAGTAAAATATCCGATCAACTCATATTTTCTCTAACTGTGGACCAAAATCTTAAAATTGAGTTTATATCATACCTTTACTTCATTTGGATTTTCGATCAGACAGATAGCGGTCTATCGGACGTGATTAATCAACTCAATTAGGGACGTGAGTTGATCCCTAATATACGTTAATAAAACAGTTATAATTTGGGACGTGAAGGCATGCCCGATCCCTGAAGGTCTTGACAGTTATGATATTTGGAACAACGTCCAAAAATCCCTATCGAATATTGGGTATCCAACTACACACATTCTAGAATTTAGGGCATATTGTGATTATTTTCTAACGCGTGATAGTAGGCCTAGCGGTCCTTATATTTGGTTGATGCACGCATCTTCAGGTGACTCTAAAGGTGAAGACTCTCTCCCTCTCTCTCCCTCAGTTTTACCATATCTTTTGATGGTCTGCGTTTATATATATATATATATATATATATATATATAT
>NC_025697.1:3461392-3480071 GCF_000633955.1 Camelina sativa
TATATATATATATATATATATATATATATATATATTCAGAAGCTGAAGATGAGAGACGTAAAAAGATTTTAGTGGACCTGTTATGCGAGGCAGGCGAAAATCGCTCAAGAATAAACTTGTTGCTGATCATTGGAGACGTGTCAGAACAGACCCAGTTCATGAGGGCTCTTAAGTTTTTGAAAGAGGCGAAGCCCCACAATGTTTTCCTGGCACTCCCTCGTCCTCCATCATCAGAGGATTTGGTTGCAACTGTAAGTGAAGTTTGGCTTTGGGAAACCTTAGCTGTTGGAGGATATCCTATGGGCCATATTCCAAGTGAAGACGATTCTGATTATGATTCTTCTGATTATGATTATGAGTCACCAAAGCTTAATCCTAAATCTCAAAATTGAGTTTATACCATACCTTTAATTTGCCTAATTGAGTTGATTATTCAAGTGCTTAATCTTCGATTTTTCGGGTATCTCACCATAATTGAAAAACAAAGCTAATACATAAATTAGGAAGCATGAGGAAAAATACAGGAGGAGATTGATTTATAAAGAACCAATACAGGAGGAGATTGATTTATAAAGAACCCATGATTATATCTGTAGTCTGTACTCTTATACTAAAATTGACAATCAAATATTTAACTTCCACAAATTTTACAATGAAGAAGTAGACAAAAAGACACAGCCCAAAGAAACTGTTCTCTAATCATAAAATGAAGGATAATAAGAGTTTTGTAAGAAGGGAGAAAAGAAGGAAAGGAATGAAAGCTTGGTTTTAGTTGGGCGAGAGAAAATGAACACGAGCAAGTGTGTACTCTATTCCAGCAATCCAAACACCAGTTTGTGACCACTGTACATCTTCCCAATCAAGATTCTCCTCCAGTACCTACTCAATTCAAAATCCTTAATCATCATCAACTATTCTTTACAATCAAAAATAGAGTCAGAATGGAAGTATGTACCTCGATATGATCTGCTGGGAGTGGAAACCCGATAGACCGCATAACCTTCTGCGGGAGAGGTTTCTTACAGCGTGACCAACGGAAAACATCGATTAAACTGTTGTCTGAATCTGTTTTGTCACCGTTTGTCAGATGGTTTTGTGACTTGTTATTATTGTTATCTGTCTCCATAGGTTCATGTGATGATTGTTGTTGTGAGGCTTGGATTGCCTTGATAGTCTTCTCTCCCGCGAAACAGAGCTCATACCTTTTTCCATACAAAGATCAATTCAGCCTTCAAGACCTTATTCATGTCAATGAAAACACATGTGTTTATATGATTTGTGAATACCTGCATGAATGTGTTTCTAAGTACAAAACTTCTCCTTTCTTCAAGCGGGCAGAGGTGAAAAGAGGCTTCTTGAGACCCTTATCAGCAACAATGCTTATGCTATATTTGATCCTGCAAAAAAGTAGAACAATGAGTGAGTAGAACTCATCTTGCGTCTGTCTGAACCTTTCAGGTGATAAAGATTCATGATACAGTTAGGACACTCAGTGAACATTTCTTTGAAGCATTGGGAGAAAAAATTCAGACGGTTACCAAGGTTCATTGCAGAGGTTGTATTGTATTGTCACTTCTCGTACAAACCTTTGTTGCCGCAGAGCATTCTACAAAACGGTAAACAAAGTCATCAGTGATCAAAGGATATAAAATATGAGAAAATTATGCACACCAAAAAGACCATCTGTCATAATGCAATAGTTGTAGAGGATTGCACCAAATGCTAGCAGTCAACGATACTGCTATCTGTCTGATCAAAGATCCAAATGAAGTAAAGAATGGGAACACTAAGAGAGCAGATATTTCCAAACTGGAAGGAAAAATACCGAAGCTGCAGCTCTGGTGGTCATAGATCTCTCAACAGCCATTGGTGCAAGTGTTGGCTCCACAGTTGAGGAGTGTGTAAGAGAGGGTTCCAGTTCAATAGTTCCACCTCCTTTCTGGAATCATATCATCAGAAATTTCATAAAGTGGATATTATGCACATAGTGGGAGAAGGTCGTCAATGTAATAAAAGGACAGATTACAGATGTCAAATCACCTTCAGTATATAGCACCGCTCAACTCTGTAACTGCATCCGATTCCAGCTCCCCATGCTCGAGAACGGACATTGTTCCTTAGCTTGGAGGTGTAGTCTAACCAATTTCTTAATTAGAATGAAAGCTCAATAAAAGTTCTCTCTTCTTGTAAACAGAGAGAAACTCAATATAGTATGAAGTTTTTGTCCATGGACATGGAACACTTAATTAAAGGAATAATAAGCAAGATAGAGGTAAGCTAACTTACAATCTTGTGACGGCAAGACTCTAATAGTAGCGCGCAACTCTTGCATTGTCGGTGGAGGAGGAGAAGCAGTGGGACGACAGTAACCTGTATGCATGAGAACTAGATGCCAGATAGACTAGAATCAGTGTGATGTTCGGACCAAAGAAAGACATCAACTGCAAAGATTCATTAGGACATGTACCAGCAACAAGATCCGAATCGTCTGTGTATATATCTGTTCCCCATAGCTGGCCACCTCTTACCTGCATAGATACGAGCCAAAGGTCTCAGCAGACAACAAACAAAGGATGCTCTAAAAAGAGCTGTCTTTACCAAATTAATACGCAAAGTAAATTATAGCGCTTAATTAAACAAAGATGCAGATTGGAACTAAGACTATATGAGATACTATGACACAAGTCATCTTGAAGAAAACCAATATAAAGATCATGAGATATTGGATCTATATTCTGTCTTACTTGACGATTTGTAGCTGTAACATGCTCAGCTGGAATCCTAACTTCGAGAGTGGGGCCATTATTTGCGAAATCACCGCTTTTGTCAGGCTGGGACAAATCATATTCTTTCCACAGCTTAATCAGTTCNGTGGATATTATGCACATAGTGGGAGAAGGTCGTCAATGTAATAAAAGGACAGATTACAGATGTCAAATCACCTTCAGTATATAGCACCGCTCAACTCTGTAACTGCATCCGATTCCAGCTCCCCATGCTCGAGAACGGACATTGTTCCTTAGCTTGGAGGTGTAGTCTAACCAATTTCTTAATTAGAATGAAAGCTCAATAAAAGTTCTCTCTTCTTGTAAACAGAGAGAAACTCAATATAGTATGAAGTTTTTGTCCATGGACATGGAACACTTAATTAAAGGAATAATAAGCAAGATAGAGGTAAGCTAACTTACAATCTTGTGACGGCAAGACTCTAATAGTAGCGCGCAACTCTTGCATTGTCGGTGGAGGAGGAGAAGCAGTGGGACGACAGTAACCTGTATGCATGAGAACTAGATGCCAGATAGACTAGAATCAGTGTGATGTTCGGACCAAAGAAAGACATCAACTGCAAAGATTCATTAGGACATGTACCAGCAACAAGATCCGAATCGTCTGTGTATATATCTGTTCCCCATAGCTGGCCACCTCTTACCTGCATAGATACGAGCCAAAGGTCTCAGCAGACAACAAACAAAGGATGCTCTAAAAAGAGCTGTCTTTACCAAATTAATACGCAAAGTAAATTATAGCGCTTAATTAAACAAAGATGCAGATTGGAACTAAGACTATATGAGATACTATGACACAAGTCATCTTGAAGAAAACCAATATAAAGATCATGAGATATTGGATCTATATTCTGTCTTACTTGACGATTTGTAGCTGTAACATGCTCAGCTGGAATCCTAACTTCGAGAGTGGGGCCATTATTTGCGAAATCACCGCTTTTGTCAGGCTGGGACAAATCATATTCTTTCCACAGCTTAATCAGTTCTTGCATACATTCGCCAACTTTGTAAACAACAATCGACATCTCTGACTTTCCTGAATCATCACAATAAAACTCAACAAGCTGACAGTCTGACCAAATTATAAACTGCAAATTGATTTTTAGCAAAGCAGCCCATTAGAAGATAAAAGCAACAGACAGTTGATAAAAGTTAAATAAACCTACTTAGAGAAATTCTGAAAAGGAAAAAAAAAATCAAGGATATTAGTAACGAACGTTTAGTATCTCAAATCTAAAGTAGCATTAAGGAACGTTTAGTATCTCAATTTTTTTAGATCTTGATGAATTTTATATTTGACATTCTACTGTGAGAGTAAGGAACAGTGACCTAGGGACAACTAGAAACCACGACATAGATTGGTTATCAAGAACATATCTGTTCGTAGATGACCATTTCAATGATACGCAAAAGACAAATGCCAAGTTAACCGGGTTTGTTTACTGTTGTTCTCCAAGCAGTGCAACTCGATCCGTTCTTAAGGATCTAGAAATGAAAGATTACCTTGTACTCTGCAAAATAAAAACAATCATAATACATTAAACACAGGTCGGTAATTTCAAGAAAGAAAAGTCCTGAGCTTAGCTAATACCTAACTTATGTGATAAATGACATAATATTCTTAACGGAGATAGAAAAGGAGTGTTGAGGAAGGGAATCCAGAGAAAAATCAAATTTGGGTTCCAACATTTAAGAGATACGACATTACAAAATCTAAGGTGCACGATTTTGTTTCAAGGCTTTTCATCTCTTAAGAGGAAAGCAATAATGGTACTAGGATATTCCAACAATAATAGCCCCTTCATCATATAATACGGTATTATGACCTGCAGATTCTACTATATAGGTTCCAATTTTAGTCAATGGAGTATGTCCCTCTAAATAATAAAATAAAAAGGAGTCTGCTAAGCAATGAGAAACACATAATTGGACTAAGTATAGGTAGAATTAAATGAGAGAGACGCACCCTTCGTTGTCCTGACTCCGTGAATGGACACGGTCGCGGTTTATAGTTTGTGGACTGCCTCTCGGTCTCAGCGCTCTCTTCCGCTGCTGAACTCCATAATTGAAGGCATCCTTTTCCCTCTCTGTAGCTCCTTCACCCTCCAAACACCCATCTTCAGATTCCTTTTCACCAATTCTGCTGCGCTTTTCAGCTCTTTCTGCCTCTGAATCACCATCCCTCTCTCTCCTTTTTTCCTTTGATTCCCTTTCGTCTTTTTCCCAATTATCCGGTTCATTCTGCTTCTTCTGCTCTGGTGCCGCCACATATTCCTGCTCTGCAGGTTTGACAGATGCTTCTCCCAACTCTTTCTCATTCTGCGAGACCTCTTTCCCAGCGCCAGTCCTCGCCTCTCTTTTGACATGGTCTTTATCTTTCTCTTTATTCCTTTCGCGATCTTTCTGCTCCATCCTCTCTCGTTCCCACCTATCGGCTTCTCTTTCTTCTCTTCCAATCTCTTTGGGTTCACTCATGACACTACCAACAAGCACGGATCCTCTTCGGTCGCTTTTATCCTTGTCTCGGTCCCCCCATTCTCGATGCTTCAACTCTTTTCTTTTCTTCTCTTTATCCTTAAATCTATCTTCTGTTTTTGCATCAACCTTGTTTTCTCCGACGGTTTCACGTCCTTCTAAATGAGGTCCTTCCACAGGCGCCGAGGAATCTTTAGGCCCAACGACGTCAGTTGGGCCTTGCGTATTACCCCGGGATGCCACCCATGAATCCACATTTGCGGTCGAACCTTCAGCAACTCTCTTCCCTCTATGGTAATCCTTCTGCTCTTTCCAAGCCAAGTGACTAGGCCCGTCCTTTTCCATTTTAACCTCACCTTTTTGCTCATTAAAGTTCTGATTCTCCCTATCAAATTTGGTATCCCTAGTATAGTTTCCGGTATTACTACCTTTTCCGGTAAAATCATCCCCTGGACGCTCAAACTTGGCATCCCTGTCACTCTTAGGACCCTGAATATCCCTCTTTGTCTCGCTATATATCTCTCTCCCATCATTCCTAGAATAGCTTCCAGTATTACCTTTTCCGCTGAAGTCGTCGACTGATCTCTCAAACTTCACATCTCTGTCTCCCTTGGGACCCTGAATCTCCCTCTTAGTCTCACCATAGATCTCTCTCCCATCACTCCTGTTATCTCGGCTCTCAGCCCGAACTTCCCTGCCATCCTTAGCACTGGGTTCGGACAGCACAGGGGTGTGAGTCAAATGAGGGTCACTTGAAGAAACAGTGGTGGGCAGCGAAGGAGACCGATACACAAGAGGAGAGCGTCTCTCTCCATCTCTAGGCTCACTTCTGGCAAACTTAACCGTTCTAGAATCAACCTCATAAGGAGCAGAAGAAGCAGCAGCAAGTGGTGGGTGAGAGTGAGGATGAGGAGGCGAGTGGATGTGAGGTTGAGGTTGAGATTGGGGATGCTGATGGTGATGATGAGGAGGCGAGTGGATGTGAGGTTGAGGTTGAGATTGGGGATGCTGATGGTGATGATGAACCTGAGCAGGCGGTGGAGTTACAGGGGGATGCGTGGGTTTAGGGTAAGATCCTGAATCATCGTGAGGGTATTTAGCTGCTGAGGAAGAAGAAGGTGGTGGATGAGTAACACCCTCTTCATGAGATCTCTTCGGAACACCACTCATCACTACCAAAATCAACAAACCCCAAATTAATTCAACAAATCAGAAATGCACCTGATTCTAATACGACCTAGAGCGAAACACACATAATTTGAAATCACCACAACGAAACATTGAAACCCTAAAAATGAAGACAGAAAATAACGAAAACGGATTTATTTTTTACCAATTGAAACTGAAGCAGAGGACGAAGAAGCAAACTCCGTTTTGGATTTTCCCCCCGCCGGGAAGTAGAAATGGCAAAGTGGATTCGGATTTTGGCCTCTCTTGAGTTCGTTACGCCTCTCTCTCTCTCTCTCTCTCAGTTTTTTGCCTTTCTCTCTCCCTTGGTTTGGGGGCTGCTGCCTTGCTTAATCTTTTTTTGGACAAAATGTTATATAACGCGTCGTTAAGATTGGCGTCTTCTCACAGACCGTCGTCGTAGCACTTTTACCAAACGATTTCTAGGTTTTAGTTATTGCGCAGTGTTGCCCTCGTACTTATTTTATCTCTCATATTTTCCCTAAACTTTCAATTCTATAGTTTACATCCACCTAATCCGTCCCTTGTATATTTTTTTAGTTGAGAAAAGAGACTGAATTGTTGATAAAATAAAATAAAGTAAATAAACTATTGATAGACATTTCTTTTACTACAACAGAAATATTGACCAAATTACTTTTGTGAATCTTTTATAAGTTCTTCTATTAAATAGATAAAATTTCTGAAATATTTGTATATAGTTTGCGATTGAACTATGACCGTTGAGTCACTTAACTGCTTTTATTATAATCAATCACAAAAATGATAATATATATACTTTTATACTTCTTTGTCCGATATTTTTACTTTTAACTATTTACCTACTGTTAATAACCACTTTTTATGTCCGGTAAAACTTTCTTGTCACCCATAATTTGCGTTCAACTATAAATGCGAAGATCGGCTCTTGCAATGAATTTTTTACCTACACATCTCTCTTTCGTGTTTCATGAATTTATAACACTGAAAAGAATTATGCAATATAATGACCATATGGTATTTATTTGAGTATAAAGGCAAAGAAATGATAAGTAGATTTGGTCTTTGAGGGCTTTCCCTGCACCAATCAGGAAATCACCATCCATCAAGTTTTGAGCTAATGAGACTGACCTGTCGAATTAATGTTTATCTAGGCTTTGTTGCCTTTAAAGAGAAACCGCTACATGTACCATTCATTTTCTACTACAGTTTTCTGTTTTATAAAGTCAACGGCAAAAACAGAGCTCATTAAATTCATTGATACGAAATAAATAATTGAAAGATAATACTATATCGAAGAAGCCACCATCTCTACTTATATCTCGAGCCACCATGCATGAGAGTGAAATATTCAAATTTTAAAGACATAGTCATGTCGTCTTTCGCAGTACACTCCTTAGTACTTGTATCATGGTTTGTAGTAGTAGCAGTACTCGCCGGTGGAGAAGACTCATCGGACACGGCAATGTTTCCGGCGATGTTTGTGTTCGGAGACTCGTTGGTGGACAATGGAAACAATAACCACTTGAACTCACTGGCTAGGTCCAACTATCTCCCTTACGGCATTGATTTCGCCGGAAACCAACCTACCGGTCGCTTCTGTAACGGCAAAACCATCGTCGATTTCGTCGGTACATATATACACTACATTGGTCTCTCTGCATGCATATATTTAGGACAAGATTTTTTCATTTCTCCATTTTGCGTTAAGTTATCTAGTAATGGGGATGTACATGGATGGTTGCAGGAGAGTTGCTAGGGTTGCCAGATATACCGGCGTTTATGGATACGGTGGACGGAGAAGTTGATATTAGCCGGGGAGTGAACTATGCCTCGGCTGCCGGAGGAATCTTAGAAGAAACCGGTCGCCAATTGGTACTTTATTTGTATCTTAATGTTTTCATAATATATTTTTAAAAAATCAAAACAATTTGACTAAGTATAGGTTATATGTATGTTTTTCACGTTAGTTAAGTTAATATTGACATTTGTAATTTGTTTAATAAAATTGATTTAACCCGATAAACATTATGAATTTTCTATAAAGAATCCAAGTTCAAAACCTCCAAAACTAAAACCAAAAGGTAAGTTTTGTACTAGATTTTTTTTATGTTTATAAGCACACGGATTTAGATATTGAAATTTATGTATTTGGCTAGCCACATTTGAATCACGAAGAGTATTAAATGTCAAGTGGCTTTGATTGGGTGCATGAAGCTTTTGGCTAAAGACATGCGCATGAGTATTAGTAAATAATACTAATAAATGTGGAGTTGCATGCATGAAGGGAGAGAGATTCAGCATGGCAAGACAAGTGGAGAACTTCGAGAAGACATTAGTGGAGATAACTAGGATGAGTAGATCAGAGTCAGTAAAGGAGTATATGGCAAAGTCATTGGTGGTGGTGTCATTGGGGAACAATGACTACATCAACAATTATCTAAAACCATCGCTTTTCCTCACAAGCTCCATTTACGATCCTACTTCTTTCGCCGACCTACTTGTCTCCAACTTTACCACTCATCTCCTTGTAAGTCTTATATACTCCATGCATCTTTTACCATGTTTCTATAATTAACTACTAATCAACCATATATATGTGTGTGTCATCGGGTGCCTAAAACCGTATATGTATATATATATATATATATATATATAGTTACAAATTTATGGTTATCAAGTGTTGCAATTATATGTTTAAACGTTATAATTCTTACATTTTTGTTTAGGAGTTGTATGGAAAGGGGTTTAGGAAATTTGTACTAGCCGGTGTGGGTCCATTGGGTTGTATACCGGACCAACTAGCAGCCCGAGCGGCTCCACCAGGTGAATGTGTGGAGGCGGTTAACGAGATGGCTGAACTTTTCAACAACCGCCTCATATCGCTGGTGGATCGTCTCAACTCCGACAACAAAACCGCCAGTGAAGGCATCTTTGTATACGGCAACACATATGGAGCCGCCGTGGATATCCTCACCAACCCTTTTGCTTACGGTTAAGTATCTAACTTATTTATCTCTTCTACTACATTTTCTAATCAAAGGTTTCGTTTTAGGTTAGTTCAGATCACTTCATATATGAATCTAATTACGTTTGAAATGGATGGTTTAATAAATCTTTGTAGGATTCGAAGTGACGGATAGAGGATGCTGTGGAGTAGGGAGAAACCGGGGTGAAATAACGTGTTTGCCACTAGCGGTACCATGTGCTTTCAGAGACCGGCACGTGTTCTGGGATGCATTTCACCCAACAGAAGCTTTTAATCTCATAATTGCTCGTAGAGCCTTTAATGGTTCCAAATCCGATTGTTACCCCATTAACCTTTCTCAACTCTCTCGTCTCTAATTCTCATCCCAACCTTAATTATTCTTTCTGACTATCTTGTGTGGGTGTGTGTGTGTGTTTTTTTGTCACTTTCCAGTTTGTAGACTTGAATTACCAGCATCGTTGATCTTTCTTCTCATTACCTTTTCCATGTAATACATATCTGATCACTGATGTCCCCATCCATTTGGGCTATGGGCTATATTTGAATTTGAAGGTTGATTCCCTAATGGTTGCATATAAAATGAGACAGTTTTGAAATTAGTTGTAGAAGCTTATTCTACAATTTTCTTGGTTTAAGAACATTGTAGAGACTTTCATGCATAGCGATAACATAGATACGTTGCATGCATGTTGCGAATGATTAATGAATTGTAATTTGTAAAGTTCATATTAGTATAGTAATCTTTTGTTTTGTTAATCGTAAAGTCATAAGATTTGACATATATAATAATTAATGGGGGTATTGGTTTAGGATTTTAAGAGAATTTGAATGAAGGATTCTAGGTGATTGTTAGAAAATTGTTTAAAATCTTGCTGATTTGTTTTTCCTAATCTAGTAAAATCTCTTGTAAAATCTTGTCAAATCTTTCTAAAAAATATTGCACAATGTATTCTCTTGTTTATTCAACATTTCAGTGAAAAAAAAAATCTAAACCTTCTCTCTTATCTTCCGTACAACTAGACTTTCTCATCTTCTTTCTGTGCATTAAAGCACTTATACAAGTGAAACATTGTGTTGTGTAATAAGAAAAGAGATAACTTTCATAAACCACGGAACACATAATTGAGATTTGAAGTTCATATGGAAATACATACTCACGTACGTACACAAATTGATTCATGTTAAGGTTAGTTGATATGAACTAACCACCGAATACATAATTGAGAAAATTTTCTCTCTACCCAATACGTAACAAAAAGGTTGATATAAAGATATGTTGAGTCTGAGAGAAGTGTCGAAAAGATGAGGACAGAGCAAGCTATGAATATATATCTCAAAAGACCCACGTTTTTTTTTCAACAAAAAAAAAAAAGAAAGTTATGGAATATGATTCACAAATCTCTCTATTTGATGTTAGTGTTTTCATGACTTTTTCTATGAAATGTTAGTGTTTTCATGACTTTTTCTATGAAGAAAATGATATAAAATACTAAACCAATAACATAATAATTGAATTTATTAATAATCCAAGATTTTTTTGTTTTACTTGAATAACATAAAACTTTTAATGATTTTATAAAACTCTTAATCCAATAATACTAGAAAATTTTAGATAGCTTTTAACAAATACTAATAGTCTAATAACACCAAAAGAGTTAAAAAAAAGTCTTGAATAAACAACTCTCAAATTACATTTACATTTTCGTTAAAATTGTATTGAAACTCTCAAAACCAATAATCCCTAAGTTTAAAAAGACCCAATTAGGAAACTAGAAAGCCCAAATTTAGAGTACTGAAGCCCAAAAACGAGGCTAGCAATTCGACGAAGAAGATGATAAGCTTGGAAAATTGTACCAGTCTCGAAATCGGCAAATATTTCTCACCGGCGCGATGGAAACGGAAGCGGTGGTTCGTACCGTCGCCGGCGTAGACTGTTTCGTCTCATTACCTCGTCAGCTACTTCATGCGCTTCAATCCACTAGCTCCTCCCCTCTTCCTCCGCTTCTCCCTGTTGAGCTACGCTCCGGTGACCGCCGTTGGTCAGTAGCTTGGTCCGGCTCTAGCTCATCCTCTTCTGCGATCGAGGTTTCTCTCTCTCTCTCTCTCTCTCTCTCTCTCTCTCTTACTCTCTAGATTTGATTTCGTTTAGTCAAACCCAGTATTATACTTCGGTTTTGGAGGTCTGGTACTCTTTTCATTTTCTCCTGTTTTGAATTTTGTTTTATGTCAATAAGGTCGCTCGAGTGTTTGCGGAAAGCATATCGTTGCCGGATGGTACAGTTGTTCAAATTCGCGTTCTTCCTAATGTGCCCAAGGCTACTTTAGTAACAGTCGAACCAGATACTGAAGATGACTGGGAAGTTCTTGAGCTCAATGCTGAACTTGCCGAGGCTGCTATACTTAGTCAGGTTAGTTATTTTTCTCTAGATATGGGATTGTTAACTCTTCCATTGTTCCTCTATTCTTATCATCAGTTCAAAAGATTTTGATTTTACACACAAAGTAAATGTCTAGCTTTCTAGTTGATTTGGAATTTTAGCATCGGTGTCTTGTTTCCCTCTGCTCCTTTCATTTCTCTGCTTACTCTATATCTTCATGCTTCGTACTAGATTCGATAGTTTGTGACGATGGCATAATCAATTAGAAAAATGCTCTGCTGAGTAACTTTCGGAACATGTGTTTTAGGTGAGGATACTACATGAGACCATGAAATTCCCTTTGTGGTTGCATGACCGAACTGTGATAAGATTTTCCGTGGTTTCAACATTTCCATCAAAAGGGGTGGGTAAGACCATCTTTATTCCGCACTTTTGTTCTATTATCGTTGTCTATACTTTTAAAGTTTCTTCTTCTTATAACTTATCTTCCCTTGGATAGGAAAAGGGCGGGTAAGATCATGATCTTATGCTTACATTCATTACAATTTTATTACTGACAGAATTGTCTTTACTGGTGGCTCGTTTTCAGTACAACTTGTGCCAGGAACTGAAGTGGCTGTGGCTCCAAAGAGACGAGACAGAAACCTCAATGCAAAAAAGAGTCCTTATGCTTTTGCTCCAGAAAAAGAATGTAACGATCTGAAGGTTCTATTACGTGTACAAGATACTGATAAATCAGCCTTTCGTGATGCTGATGTCAAAGGATTTGAGCTAAGGGTAGCCCTCACTTCCATTGCCTATATTCATCCAGAAACCGCCAAGAAATTTTCTCTAGAATCTCTTCAGTTGATATCTGTATCCCCTAGAATACCCTTGAAAGGTAGTGCAAAAAAGGATGAAGCATTAGATATGAAAAACAGTGAAGCTTCAAAGGTGGCGGAAAATGGCACTCCAAGCGCAAAGAAAGAGCCCCGTCAAGCGATTCTTCGTCTTGTCTTTTCAGATTTAGCTGCTCTTGGACATCTAATGATGCCTGAGTCTCTTCGTCTCTATCTAGGAGCAGGCCTACACTCATGTGAGTAAATTTTTGCTTAAACATACAGATGCTTTTGTTTTTTGTACGTCCAAAATTTTGATGTTACTTGTAAAAATCTTATCCACCTGTTCAGCTTGGTCATTAAAATCTACGGAAAGGCTGACCTGAAGTTAAATTGACTGGTTATTAACAATATGCGACACTAGAATTTTTGTTTTTGCTTTTAATGTTGTGAATATCAGGAAATAAACTTGTAAGATATTTTTCAGTTATCGTGCTGGTGAATCCAAAAAATAATAAGAAGCATCTTTGTGCATTTTACCATTCTCAATTGAGCTTTGTTATCACAGAAACATAATTATCTGAGTAAGAGTTATCATTTGTTGCAGGGGTTTACTTAAGGGGATGCAATGTAAAAGTACACAAAGAAATTCCTGCTTTTTCACTTTCTCCTTGCGTCTTCAAGATTTCTGAAAAGGAAAAGGTGCTGGATAGAGGTACAAATATTCTTGGTAATCATAATTCTAGTAGAAAAGGCAGTCATCCACCTTCTGGCTTGAGCACCTATATGGATGTTGTTGACTGGTCTGGGCACGATAAGGTTGTTACAGCTCTTTCATCTGAGGGTTTGCATGGCAAAGGAAATCAAGATAATGCCTATCAAGTTAAGAATAAAAAAGCATTGGAATGCCTTACTCGCCTGTGGTCATTGGCACAGCTTGATGCTATTGCGTCAGTCACAGGAGTTGATGTTAGTTCGTTAATTGTAGGAAGAGAAACGTTTTTCCATTTCGAAGTAAGAGGGCTCGAATCTTATAAATCAAGAGATAGGCGGTCTTCTGTTAATGATAGTTGGGAAAGTGGGAAGAAGGATAAAAACGCTCCTTTAGAAATTTTGTACGTCATGAAGGTCTCTGATGAGTCTTTGCTTGGTGATAAATTCGCTGTGTATGAGCTTAGCCTGGATAGAAGTGAGAAGAGGGACAATGAGGTGCATATTGAGCCAGTGCTTGCGAAGATGAATCTTGGCGACCCGATATATTGGACGACGTCTCCTAAAGAAACACACTTTAATAAAGGTGTTTCCCCGGAAATCTCTTCCTTGACGTGGATGGGCCCAGTTGTGTTGGATGTTATCAAGCGTAGGTTTCACTTTCTTAGCTTCATCTTGCTTGAATCTTTAAAACATGATGTCGTATGCATAATCATATATATCTGTGGTTGCATATAAATATTAAATAAGGCTATAAGTGTTGTTCGGCTAAAGGGGCACCTGTTAAGATATATTTACCCTGGGACAATTCGAAGAAGTAAGACAGACATAGCTCATGCTTAAATTCTGATAGCATAGATTTAGCTTAAACTTATGGTTTCATTCTGTATTAGCTTTTGTTATAGCATGTGTTCTAGTTGCATATGAGAAATGTCTTTGAATAAATTGTTTGACCTCAACTGAAAAATTGCTTGATAATCTAATTTTTTTTAATAATCTTCGTATATGGTTGATTTTAACCTGCGTCTTTGTTTGCATCTAAAGAATGTTTGTGAATGGATCTGTTCCTAAAGCCAACAATGCTATTATGCAGGGATGACCGTGTTGTTGTCTCCTGCAGCCGCAATGTGGTTTAGCAAGTTCAGTATTCCATCACCTGGACATATTCTCATATATGGGCCTCCTGTGAGTTCTCAATTTAGTTGTTCCATCGGGTATCCCTCAAATATGAATTTCGTTCTTTTTATTTTGGCCCTTAATTCCCAATTGATTCCTTCTCTCGCAATGTTAGTACCTTACCCATTCAAAGGCTATCCCTTTGGCCAGGCATGAGTATCTGAATGTTTATCTTGAATTTTAGATGTGTTCGCCCGTAAAATCTTATAACATTGTTTCCCCTTGCAGTCGTTTCTTAATTCCTCATTTTGCCTACTGGTTGTTTACTTAAACAAAAAAAAAGAACCTGTTTGTTTACTGGTTCAAGCTTCTGGTTGATAGGGTTCAGGAAAGACAATATTGGCAAGAGCTGCTGCGAAGTACTTCGAAGAACAGAAAGACTTGTTGGCACATGTGTGAGTGGTCTTGGTTTGGGTTACGTTTGTCCACCAACTTCATTTATCTTCAAGAGATTAATTCTGGTCAGATGTGATCTAAGTATTGATTTTCTTGTGCAGGATTCTGGTATCTTGTTCTGCACTTGCCTTTGAGAAGGTTCAACACATCCATCAAGTTCTTTCTGGTGTAATAGCTGAGGGCTTGGAACATGCACCATCTGTCATCATTTTGGATGATCTTGATAGCATTATCTCATCGTCTTCAGATACCGAGGGAACACAAGCTTCGGTTGGGATTACGATGCTTACAAAATTCCTAACAGATGTTATGGATGATTATGGGGTACGAACTTTTGAAAGATATAAGGTCCAACAGATCACTGTTCCTAAGTATTATATCCACGTATGCATCACGAGTAGCTTTGTGAAGTGTGGTGAATTTAGTTATCTGAACGCAAGACTTCCTCCATGCGAAGACAAACATCACTTATCTTGATAGTTTGGATAACTGCCTTCACCTTTCTAATTATGGCATACAACATTAATTGGTTGTTCTTTGCACTTCTTGAACACACTCGTTCTCCAAAATATGCCTTTATAGACTCATTCCTAAATATATTATAAATCTGACACACGTTTAGTTAACCAATTATATTTTTGTTCACCCAACAGGAGTACAGGAATTTTTCTTGTGGAATTGGTCCACTTGCATTTGTTGCTTCTGTCCAGTCTCTGGAACAAATTCCACAGACATTGAGCTCATCAGGTACAAATTTGTTATATACTACTACTTCAACCTGTTTTAACAAATATTATTTCTACCGAATCAGTTCATGTGATTATTCATATGATATTTGCAGGAAGGTTTGACTTCCATGTGCAACTGGCTGCTCCTGCTACCTCAGAACGTGGGGCCATACTGAAGCACGAGATACAGAAACGCCTTTTAGAATGTTCAGAAGACATATTGCTTGAATTAGCTGCTAAATGTGAAGGATATGATGCGTATGACTTGGTATTTACAATTTTCTATATGCTTTTAAAATTTGCCTTTGTGCGAAGACTAGAGAAGATATAGTATCTGTGATTTTGCATGTTACATATATACTATTGTTCAAGCTTGCTATTTCGTTTTGATTTGATTATCATTCTGTCCGTCAATATACAGTGCTCTATTTGGATTCTCTTTTTTTTTCCAGGCAATATTGGTTGATAGAGCTGTTCATGCTGCCATTGGCCGGCATCTACCTTGTGAATCAAATAATCTATCCAAATATTCTTTGGTCAAAGAAGACTTTACTCGAGCTATGCATGAATTTGTTCCTGTTGCCATGCGTGACATCACAAAATCTGCCTCTGAAGGGGGTCGTTTGGGGTGGGAAGATGTGGGAGGTGTGACTGATATTAAAAATGCTATCAAAGAGGTATATAAGCATGCTGATTGCCATATCTGATTTTACTGTCCTTATTAAGATCTAAATAGTGTGGGGGTAAGTGATTTCGCGGACATTGTTAGCTTATTGTAACTGCAACAAGGAAGCATCTTTTACCTGCATCTTTGTCTGCTTGCTTTTGCTTATATCGTTGGATGTTCTCTTACTGAACTTAGGTCGTGTTCAGTGGGAAACAATATTTCTATAAGACCCTGAGGATATATTTCTTGGTTAATCTGACGGAAATAATAACGCTGGTCAATATAATGTAGCGCTACAACTACAGTTTGAACCAGTTCTTATATAGAGATAAAATTTTGGTTATGCAATTTATTTGCTCTTTGCAATGTCCAGATGATTGAGTTGCCATCAAAATATCCGAAAATCTTTGCAAAATCTCCTTTGCGTTTGAGATCGAATGTTCTCTTGTATGGTCCACCTGGTTGTGGGAAGACTCACATTGTTGGGGCAGCTGCTGCCGCGTGTTCCCTACGGTTTATATCGGTGAAGGGGCCTGAGCTGTTAAACAAATACATTGGTGCATCTGAACAAGCGGTAAGAAAGATACGTTTCTTTTTTTTTTCCATCTCCAAGAACCTTTTGAGATGATTATTATGCTTTTCAGTTCTTTAGTGGCGCATGCTTTATCTATAATGTTGAATATATTTTGATTCGTCTGAGTTTCTTGCTTAGTCTTAACCTTGTATTAAAGAGTAGAATGGTAAAGAAACCTCAGTTGAAAATGGTTATAGAGAAAAGTTTACAGACAGCTTTGTTCTTTTGTAACTGTTATTTTTGCTAGTCTCTTTTCTAAAAAGCTAATGTTTCCACATTTCCGGTAATGAAAAACACACTTCTCTCAGGTCCGTGATATATTTTCAAAAGCAGCAGCGGCAGCACCGTGCATACTCTTTTTCGATGAATTCGATTCCATTGCTCCGAAGAGAGGACATGACAACACCGGAGTAACTGATCGAGTTGTTAATCAAGTAAGTTACTTCAAAGTCTTTGCATATTTAATTCACAAAAAGTTCAAACATCTCATGTGATATTTTTCCTTTGCGTAGTTTCTGACAGAACTGGATGGAGTTGAAGTTCTGACCGGGGTCTTTGTTTTTGCTGCAACGAGGTATTTACACCAGAATAAGTCTATATTGCATATCATATTCAGTGTTTGATGGATTCATAAAATCTACAGCGAACGGTGGATTCTTCTGAGTTAATAAATTAATAAGAAATCCAATATCTTATCGGAGCCATCAATGTTGAAGCCTGTTATCAGTCCTCAATTTATGTTTTTCATTACATACAAAGGATGTATTATGACTTTATAATGGTTTTACCCATAAACAGTAGACCAGATTTACTTGATCCTGCGCTCCTAAGGCCTGGCCGGCTTGATCGTTTGCTTATGTGCGACTTTCCTTCCCCACCAGAGCGATTAGAGATTCTTGCAGTTCTTTCGAGAAAGGTTAGTACTCTCAGTTACATCATTTCTGCTATTCAGTTTTGCCCCTCAAACCTCATGTAATATGTATGTTACATATCTGAACAACCATAGAATTCCTATATGACTAAGCCATTTCCATCGGATTCTGACAATCATTTGATGGTCTCCCTTGACAATTATGTAAATTAGAGCTATCTATACTACATTACAAATTAAAATGACCAAATATATGTATTTCTGCAGCTTCCGATGGCTGATGATATTGACTTAGAACCTATAGCTTTGATGACTGAAGGCTTCAGTGGAGCTGATCTTCAAGCTCTTCTCTCAGATGCCCAGCTTGCAGCTGTTCACGAGTTTCTGAACAGAGAAGATAAACCCGAAACCGGAACTACGCCAATAATAACCGATCCTCTTCTGAAGTCGATCGCTTCAAAAACTAAGCCATCGGTTTCCGAGACCGAGAAGCAAAAGCTCTATGACATATATAGCCAGTTTCTGGATTCAAGAAAATCGGTATCTCTCTCTCTCCCTTCCTCTCTAATTCCTCTTATTTTTTATACAAAACCCAGTAGTTGATTACTAACAATATCAAAATCTTATTTTGCTTGCAGTCAAGAGAATCAAAGGGCAAAAGAGCAACCTTAGCATAATCAAAGGAATTACAAAGACCAAAAGAAATTGTTATATTGTAGAATCACATCATGATGTAAAATTTGCTTTATGATATATTTGTATGTCCACTGATAAGCATTATAGTCAAAATGGTTTTAGAGTTTTCAAATAAAGATCGTTAAGAGAGCCGTAATTTGTTGGCCTCTTTATAGGGTAAGTTCTACAAAATCCAAACGATCATAAACAGACTTTTCAAAACGGACTAAATCTGTAACTAATGGTAAGATTCGATTGTTTAATTCTG
>NC_025697.1:3480615-3503528 GCF_000633955.1 Camelina sativa
TCTGCAGCTTCCGATGGCTGATGATATTGACTTAGAACCTATAGCTTTGATGACTGAAGGCTTCAGTGGAGCTGATCTTCAAGCTCTTCTCTCAGATGCCCAGCTTGCAGCTGTTCACGAGTTTCTGAACAGAGAAGATAAACCCGAAACCGGAACTACGCCAATAATAACCGATCCTCTTCTGAAGTCGATCGCTTCAAAAACTAAGCCATCGGTTTCCGAGACCGAGAAGCAAAAGCTCTATGACATATATAGCCAGTTTCTGGATTCAAGAAAATCGGTATCTCTCTCTCTCCCTTCCTCTCTAATTCCTCTTATTTTTTATACAAAACCCAGTAGTTGATTACTAACAATATCAAAATCTTATTTTGCTTGCAGTCAAGAGAATCAAAGGGCAAAAGAGCAACCTTAGCATAATCAAAGGAATTACAAAGACCAAAAGAAATTGTTATATTGTAGAATCACATCATGATGTAAAATTTGCTTTATGATATATTTGTATGTCCACTGATAAGCATTATAGTCAAAATGGTTTTAGAGTTTTCAAATAAAGATCGTTAAGAGAGCCGTAATTTGTTGGCCTCTTTATAGGGTAAGTTCTACAAAATCCAAACGATCATAAACAGACTTTTCAAAACGGACTAAATCTGTAACTAATGGTAAGATTCGATTGTTTAATTCTGGAATTTTTAAAAGCTGTTAGTTAATTTTCATTTTATTTAAGAAAACATAAATAAAATACATTTGACTAAAAATTTCTTTAATTCTAGTTTATGAAAGTGAATAAAATAATGTATACAGGACAGTCAGTTTTATCATGAAACCAAGAAAATTATCCAAAAAATAAGGGAAGAAAAATTGAGAAGGTAAAGATTGTTGTTGCCACCTATCCTTGAGAACGCCAGGGATTAAAATGTTGTTATGGCAAGAACCTTGAAAAGAGTCAACCAGAATATCTTACAGTTACAGGAGACGAACAGAGAGTCAGTTTCGGCAGTTAAGAAACTGTCATGAGTTCAGTTAATATATCATCGTCATCGTCACATTACAGCTAAACATAAAAACCAAAAAAAAAAAAGCAAAAAACAAAACAGAGTTTGGTTTGGTTTATAAAAATGGCAGAGAGAGAGAGAAAGAGAGGTTGCTGTGACGTCCCTCTCTCCCTATCTCCTTAACCGAAACGGCATGCATTTCTTCCTTCTTTAACTTCCTTTCTCCATTCCTTCACGACAAGAATGAAATTAACTCATCACAAAATATGTCATTTTTGATGTTTGACCAAACAAAAAAAACAAATGTGACAAAAACACCAAACCCAAAAACGGTTGAGAACAAAAAGGATACAATAGTCTTTTTCTTCTCCCTTATTCTTCTCCTGATTTTCCTCCCTCTTCATTTTCTTCTCTTTTCTGGTATATGAACAAGTTCTGAGCTGTGACCATTAGACCAACAACAGTCTTTATATCTTCTTTCTATCTCTCTCTTTCTATTATTTCCTTCTTCTGTTTTATGTTCCTATTTCTTCAAAAACTACAGCATTCGCATTCAAATTCCCCTTCACTTGCTGCCTCGTCTTGCTCTTCAGGTATGTCTTTCGTCCTGTTCTTCATTCTCTGTAATTCATGTGTAGGGTTGCATTAAACAGAAACCCACAAGTTTAACTTTGGCTATCAACAGTTCTCTCAT
The DNA here is from genome assembly GCF_000633955.1 of Camelina sativa. Classification (NCBI taxonomy): domain Eukaryota; kingdom Viridiplantae; phylum Streptophyta; class Magnoliopsida; order Brassicales; family Brassicaceae; genus Camelina; species Camelina sativa. The sequence goes on from NC_025697.1 coordinate 3,482,302, forward strand.
CATATGAACAAGTAACCACCGTAAAGATGATGACGGAGAAGTCAGATTTAGTACATGAAAAGCTTTGTTCATTGTCATTCCTACAATTAGTAATAGCACCAAACTTTGATATAGATTTTTGAGTATACACCAAGTCAAAGCAAATTCAGGAAAAGCCAATTTTTTATTGTTTTTTTCCCCATAATATAAGAATATAGTGGTCTTTTTAAATTGCTAAGGTTTGAGTACACGACTGCCTCTTCTTTTGTATCTGTAAGCTATTAATGTTTGGCGTTGCTTGTTTTCGAAAAATTATGACAATGGAAGTCTATAAGAAAGATAACTGATACCGGATTTAGAGAAAACTTCAGAGTATTTTACCTTCCAATCCCATCACTCTCATTTCTGAACTCCTTGCATGAATCTGACGTTTATTGGTTCTTTAGATGGGACTACATTCTCCGAAGTCACTTGTCATGTTTGAATATTTTACATCTTCTGACCAACTGCATAAATGGTCGCATTGTCGCAGGTCAGAGGCCAAAATAGGTGGAATTCAAAGCCTGTTTTGTCAGAGAAAAACTTACATATGAATAACAAAGGGAGTCAGAACGTTGCTACCTGCAAGCCTGTCACTACATTTGTCCAAACCGACACCAACACTTTCAGAGAAATTGTGCAGCGATTGACAGGTCCATCAGAGAACAACTCTGCAGTAGCGCCACCAGAAGCAACAGTGATAAAAACCGTCATACAAAAGAAGCCAACTTCAAAGCTCCATGAGAGAAGGCAATGCATGAGGCCAAAGCTTGAAATTGTCAAACCTCCTCTAAGCTTTAAGCCCACTGGTACGACACCATCATCTAAATCTGGTAATACCAACCTTTTAACAAGTCCAGTGGGCACCCCTTCTTCATTGTTCTCTAACTTGTCCTTGGTAGAAGGGGAGCCAGATAGTTGTACAACAAACATTGAAGAAGAGGGGAAAGCCATTAAAGAAGAAGAGGAGAAAGCCATTAAAGAAAGACGCTTTTACTTGCATCCATCGCCAAGGTCTAAACCAGGGTATACAGAACCAGAACTGCTTCCTTTGTTTCCTTTAACTTCTCCCAATTCAAGTGGCAAACCNAGATTTAGTACATGAAAAGCTTTGTTCATTGTCATTCCTACAATTAGTAATAGCACCAAACTTTGATATAGATTTTTGAGTATACACCAAGTCAAAGCAAATTCAGGAAAAGCCAATTTTTTATTGTTTTTTTCCCCATAATATAAGAATATAGTGGTCTTTTTAAATTGCTAAGGTTTGAGTACACGACTGCCTCTTCTTTTGTATCTGTAAGCTATTAATGTTTGGCGTTGCTTGTTTTCGAAAAATTATGACAATGGAAGTCTATAAGAAAGATAACTGATACCGGATTTAGAGAAAACTTCAGAGTATTTTACCTTCCAATCCCATCACTCTCATTTCTGAACTCCTTGCATGAATCTGACGTTTATTGGTTCTTTAGATGGGACTACATTCTCCGAAGTCACTTGTCATGTTTGAATATTTTACATCTTCTGACCAACTGCATAAATGGTCGCATTGTCGCAGGTCAGAGGCCAAAATAGGTGGAATTCAAAGCCTGTTTTGTCAGAGAAAAACTTACATATGAATAACAAAGGGAGTCAGAACGTTGCTACCTGCAAGCCTGTCACTACATTTGTCCAAACCGACACCAACACTTTCAGAGAAATTGTGCAGCGATTGACAGGTCCATCAGAGAACAACTCTGCAGTAGCGCCACCAGAAGCAACAGTGATAAAAACCGTCATACAAAAGAAGCCAACTTCAAAGCTCCATGAGAGAAGGCAATGCATGAGGCCAAAGCTTGAAATTGTCAAACCTCCTCTAAGCTTTAAGCCCACTGGTACGACACCATCATCTAAATCTGGTAATACCAACCTTTTAACAAGTCCAGTGGGCACCCCTTCTTCATTGTTCTCTAACTTGTCCTTGGTAGAAGGGGAGCCAGATAGTTGTACAACAAACATTGAAGAAGAGGGGAAAGCCATTAAAGAAGAAGAGGAGAAAGCCATTAAAGAAAGACGCTTTTACTTGCATCCATCGCCAAGGTCTAAACCAGGGTATACAGAACCAGAACTGCTTCCTTTGTTTCCTTTAACTTCTCCCAATTCAAGTGGCAAACCATAAACCTGGCAGATTAATCATAAGCTTGATTTCTGCCTACATTCCCAAAGATTATGTACATGTAGCGTTCTCACTCAAGAATTGTCTCTGTAATCTATGTGCAATGTCCTTGTGTACACCATCATGATCTAGCTTTGCAATGTTTTATGATTTTCATCGATTAAAACACCACAGGCTCCTTCATCTGAAGATATAAAGCATTCACTAAGTCGAAAATACTGTCTCTATGAGGGTGAGAACAATCTCCAGACACAAATACATTCCTTTGCCCATCCTCTTCTAGCCAGCTACATCCTGCTGGCTTTTTCATTTCCTTTTTCTTCATTAGGTTTCTCAACTCCATCACGCCTTCCCATTTAGCATCTGTAGCAAACATGTTCGAAATTAGAACGTGGTTCCCAGTATCGTCAGATTCAGCTTGCAAAAGATGATTTGCAACTGAGTGCCCCAGATCCATCCTGTTATAGGTTGTACATGCCCTTAACAGTGTTCCCCATATATTTGCATTAGGTTCAACTGGCATCTGTGTGACAAAAGAATATGCATCATCAAGTTGACCCCCTCGAGCAAGTAGATCTACTGCACAAGCATATTGTTCCATTGTAGGAATCATACCGTGAACCGTCCTTATTGAGTCATATATTTGCAATCCATCCTGTATTAACCCCGCATGACAGCATGCAGTCAACAGAGTTGTTATGAAAACATGATCGGGCTTAATGTTCGAGTCAATCATATGAGAGTAGATCATAAGTGCTTCCTTACCCCTACCATGTACAGCATACCCAGCTACCATAGCAGTGAACATAACCAGATCTCTATGAGCATCTGATTGGAAAACAGAATATGCATGCTTCAAGCTGCCACATTTAGCATATACATCTAGTAGAGTCCCCTTCAGGCGGATATCACCAAGTCCGCCTCTAATAATATATCCATGACATTGTCTTACTAGATGCAGAGAGGCTACCTGCGCACAAACAGGGAGGAGATTCATGATAGTCACAGTGTTAGGCCTCATCCCTCGAACTTGTATCTCACGGAAAACGCCGATGGCTTCATTAGGGCAACAACTTTCAGCATAGATACGAATCATCAAACTCCAAGTGGTGAGATCAGTTGTAGACATCTCACTGAACAGCATATGAGCATCATCATGACTTCCACTATTAACATATCCTGATAACATCGAGTTATAGGTAACCAAATTTCTCCTCTCTGACAAACCCTGAAAGATCTTATGGGCGTACTCTACATTACCACATTTGGCATATGCATCAAGCAATGCATTGCCAAGCTTGGGTTCCTCTTCATCATGTAAAAGACCAGCCTTAAGTGAGTACCCATGAACTTCTTTTACCTTACCAACTCCCTGTACATTTGTGCAGAATTTGACTAGGCTTAAAACAGTAATAGAGTCAAGAGTTATTGCTTCATTAAACAAGTGGTGCAAGAGGTTCAAAAACCGAAATTGCCTAGGACTGTCAGCGAAGGCATCAAGTATAGTATTCCAAGATATTATATCCTTCGTGGATATCAGTGAAAAGACCCAATATGCTGCACTCGTCTCACCAAATCTTGCATAGAAACTAATGAGAGCATTCCCAACTGATGTATCCTCCAAAAGGTAAGAACGGCGCAAAATATAATTATGGATCTCTTTGCCAAAGGTCAAGTCACTTAACTGCGCACAGACAGGAAGGATGCTTACAATAGTTACCGAATCAGGAGAAACATCCCCCTTATGCACCAATTTTTGAAATAACTGCAAGGCTTTAAACCACTCACAATTTGATGCATAACCGGCTATGACAACGTTCCAAGAAACAAGATCTTTGGAACTCATCCTTGTAAACAGTGACGCTGCTTCTTCCATTCTTCCGACTCTCAAATAAAAACTCACAAGAGAATTGCATACAAAAACATGGGTTTGCAACCAAGACCTGTGCACAACATAACTGTGAATCTGCCGTCCACTTTGATAGGCAATGTCCTTGTCCATAGAAGCGCAAACAGGCAAAATATTTGCAATAGTTGCATAGTTAGGCTCTGTAGGTTCCTTCAGCATTAGACAAAACGATCTAAATGCATGGGCCATCATCTTGTTCTCAGAAAACCCAGCAATAATCGCATTCCAAGAGACAACATCTTTGTAAGATATACCATCAAACGCAGTATAAGCATCAGGGAAGATAAGCCCGCATTTGGCATACATGGAAACCAGAGCATTCCCCACAAGTGTATCTCTTTCAAAACCGGTTTTAATAATATAAGAATGCATACTCTTCCCATTGTATGAATCCCCAAGGCGAACACACACAGGAAGAACTATCGCAAAGGTAACAGAGCTGGGCTTAGGTTCGTCAGCAAAGTGCATCGCTTTGAAAAACCTCATCGTCTCATGAACAGAAGAATCCGAAAGTCCAGTCAGAACAATGTTCCAAACAACAGGATCAACACTGTTCATTTGCCTAAACATCTTCTGGCAATCATCCATCCTCTTGCATTTCGCATACATGTTAAGAACCGACTTAGAAACCACAGTGCATTCCATATGACCAAGCTTGGTCACGAAACCGTGCAGAGCCCTCCCTGATATGACCTCAGACACTGAAGCACAAGCTTTGAAAACATCCGAAAAAACCTTGTGATCAGTTCCAAAACCAGACGAAAGTCTGAATTTTTGAACAAATTGCCGTAAAATCTCCATCTTTCCCTTAAATATCACAGCAACGCCCGTTTATTAACAAAACCCACGGTAGAGAATTTGGATCAGACATTTTCACAAACATCTGATATGCAAGAACAGTTTCTTTCCAACTTTGTAACACTACAGATATAAGCGATTTCCATATGTGACAGACACAGAGAAATTCAAAAAGCAGAATCTTTACCAATGTTTCTTATTTATCAATCAACGAAGATGTCGCTCAGTCTCCATCTCCACATAAAAAAAGCAAGCGAGTGTATTTTTCTGAGTGAACTGGAATTATAAATACATAGACTATTTTAAATCCAATTAAAAATAAAGGGTTAAAATTAATAAATTAAATTAGTTAAGTCCTTGAATGCAAATTTAGTATTCCTATTATTATTCGAAGAATAGGAAAAAAAAAGAAAAAAAAACATAAACTCGATAAATATATATAACCAACCCCTCGTCTGACTCTGCTTGACACATCTCTGATACGATAAAGTTACATCTCTCTGTTTTAAATCGGCACTGACGACGATAGCATCTTCTACGAATATGGCGCCACCGGCAGGTGAAACAGCGGCGGTGGTTGATGGCGAGCCGCAGCAGCAGCAACAGCAACGACAAGCTGGTGGGTTTGGGCAGAGTATTACAGGAATCATAAGAATCGCCATGTTCTGCTACTTTGCTTCAAAGTTCTTTTCTCCGAAACCAAAACATGCGGATCCTTCTAAGCCTTCTCACCTTATGTCCAATCTCTTTCATAGGGGAGAGCCCATGGTAATTTTTTCTTGTTTAAATCACTGGTGATACTTGCGATTAGTTTTTGTTTCGCAAATTTGATTTCGTTTCTCTCTTCTGAAGTTTTTAAAAACGTTACTTTTGGGTTTGAATCACAGAGTTTGGTCTTGTCAGAGCTTTTTTCTCTGCTTCTGGGTGGTTTAGGGTTTTACTGTGGTTGTGTATAGATTCGAGTTTAACTTCACCAGGATATGTGTTTCAGATACTTTACTGTAATAAATCAGTGGGTTTTTTTTGTAACACCGTTTTGGTTCTGGAACATGATTCTTGGGACACAGATTGGTGGCAGGGTTTTCTGATCACTGATTTGTTGTTTGGTTATGATGTATGAATCATTGTTTCAGGATATGTGGTTTTATCTTTCGGAGCATGAGAAATTCAATGACTTTGGGAATGAAGGTGCTCTTATTTGTCACGAGACAAACATACCTTATGCTGTGTGGAAGCCAGAGAGCACTAGGACCTTGTTAACGACGTATCATCCATCCGAGGTAACTTCATGTTCAACTGATATAGGTATTTGGGTTTCTTGATATGATTCTTTCTAGATTAATAATATATAGGCTCCATTGACTTACGATGTCTGTTGTTACAGGCACTGAAGAATAATGGAAGTCTCTATGCTCATGTCTTCTTTGCTCGATCTGGTTATCCTGTAGATCCCAGCGATCCGGAATACCAACCTCTTAACTGTTTTGGCAGAACACACCGTAAGACCTCCCTTTTTCATACACAAACAACCTTTTCATTGACAGTTGTTTTTGGTTGGTAGATTTATTATGTATTCGATAAGTTGGACAACTCGTTTCTCTGTTTCAGCTGTTGCGACTTACTTGCCAAAGCGTAAAGTGGATAAGAAGAAGAGTCTGCTGGGAAATCCGAAAGACTCTGATGAATCTAATGCGGAAGTTGAGGTGTGTCTCTAGGAAACTTTTTGATACAGAACTTTTTTCAATGTTTTTATGATATTGTTTGGCCTGTGATGGCACACATGCTTATGAACTAACACAAAGCAGACATCGCAGGAGGTTAATGGTAAGGATTCGGATCTCAAGGATGAAGGCCCTGTGGAATGGGTATCCCACTGGAAACCAAATGTCACAATTAACCTAGTCGATGATTTTACTCGGTAAGTTAGTTAGTACTGATAATTGGTAGATGAATAATGGAGCATGCTTTCTTTTCTTTTGGGTTCAGTTTTTACAATGAATCTCATAAAACGTTTGCTAACCATTTTCAATTTCCTTACAGCTATCCAGAGCATGGTGTACCACCAAACATTGCTCCTTGTATCCTTATATATCTACTGATGATGTGCCTGTTATTATTTGAGTTTTTGACAACTCTTTCTTTATACACATCCTTCTCTAACAATTGAAGACACTAGCATAGTAGCATGTGTATCATCTCCCATGCCATTTATAACATAAGTTGGTCTAATTTGTTTGAAAATTCAAAATTCTCAAGAACTAAAACTTGAGTTTCTGGGTTTTTGGAACTAGTGCCACATCACTCGCTGGAATCGAATATAGATGAGGATTGCTTTTCGCTATGCTATAGGTGTGATGGTCCATATTTGCTCTTTCCTTTACGTAATTTAATTGGCAGACTTAATGGTGGAACCTAGTACTGTAAACTACTACCCTACAGTTGTCTTCAATGAGTTTTGGCTGCTAAGGGATAAGTTGATTATAATCAATGAGACAGCCTCAGAGCTACCACTTAATCTGGAAGTAAGCCCCATAAGCATGACAAAGTGGCAGCTGTTTGAGCAGATTGATCAGTCTTTCCAGATTCACCGTAGCTATGGAAGCATGCTTGATGGTGAATCTGACGAACTAAAGGTAATTCTGGTCTTTTATGTTCAGCTTGCTTCATTGCCATATTGCATATACTAAGATGTGCATCTAACTACTCTAACTATGATACCCGAAACTAGTAGAGAGATGTGAGTGATTGTTTTCTGTTAATTGGAGCTACGGTGATTAATTTTTTTTTAAGGTTAATTTCGCAGAGGGTGTTTTTGGAAGGAAATCCCTATCTGTTAGGCGTCACAATGTTTGTTTCGATGCTTCATTCTGTATTTGACTTCCTCGCATTCAAAAATGGTAAACACCAAAAGAGCACCTGCTTTTCTAAAATGCTTGATAAACTTAGCTATCTGATACTCTGTTGCTTTGCTTGCAGATATCCAGTTTTGGAACAAGAACAAATCTATGGAAGGACTGTCTGCGAAGTCTGTTGTGCTGAACTTTATCTGTCAGTTCATCATCTTCCTCTACCTGCTTGACAACGACACTTCATGGATGATATTGGCTAGTTCTGGAGTTGGTGTCTGCATCGAGTTCTGGAAAATAGGAAAAGTCCAGTATTTTTGTGCATGTGTAACATCAATAAAAAAACAGCAAGTGATACTTTCAATCTGATTTTTGCCTTGCGTATATATACCCTGACAAACATATAATTTTTTCAGGTTGATCGAAGTGGAATGATTCCAAGATTGAGGTTCCACGACCGTGAATCCTATGCAAGCAACAAAACTAAGGAGTATGACGATATAGCCATTAAATTCTTATCCTATGTGCTCCTCCTCCTTGTCGCGGGGTTCTCCGTATATTCACTCGCCTATGAACGCCACAAGAGTTGGTACTCATGGATCCTATCTTCACTAACGAGCTGCGTCTACATGTTTGGTAAAAAGCCTTAAAAATTCTCTTTGACCAGTTCAAAGCTCTCTTGTAGTTGATTCTATTGAGTTGAGATCCATCTGTTATGTGTTTGCAGGTTTCATTATGATGTGTCCTCAATTGTTCATCAACTATAAGCTGAAGTCAGTAGCACATTTACCATGGAGGCAAATGACATACAAGTTCCTCAACACAATCATCGACGATCTCTTTGCTTTTGTCATCAAAATGCCAATGCTGCATCGCCTTTCTGTCTTCCGCGATGGTAAATACAAATCCATCTCTCCCTGAGTTTGTTGATTCACGTATCTAGGATAATTTTAGGATTCACAAAAAAAAGAAGAGAATGATGATGATCTAATTTTGGTGTTGTTGTTTTTGCAGATGTGATATTCTTGATATACTTGTACCAGAGATGGGTTTACCCTGTGGACAAAACACGTGTCAACGAGTTTGGTTTTGGAGGTGAAAAAGACTCTGTGGATACAAAGAATATCACTGACCAAGAAGATGACAAGAAAACAAATTAATTAGCTTTGTGCTTTGTCTTTCTAAACAATTTTGAGCTTTTTTTTTGTTTTTTCCTGTTCTAGAAAGTTTTGTTAAATGCTATTTATACCCAGAAGGAATTTTATTTAGGATTAAAAGAAAAAAAAAAATGTATCACGGAAAGATCATTCTCGCAATACAGGACGCATATGCAGTCCTAGACTACCAGACTTATTCTTGTGAAGTAGATATAACCTTCATTGTAAGGTTCAATTACTTGTTCTTATTCATAAGTGCAGCAACAGAGGTTTTCATTATTACATTGTCCATCCGCAGTCCCCATCGAGCTACAGAACTCAATGCATTTCATCATCCCTCCCATACATGGTGCTGTGTCGAAACACTGAGTAAATCTATATTTTTCTTCAAACACTAAATCAAAAAGGTATAGTATATCAAACGTCGATAGCGAAGCACTAAAAGAAACATGTAAGCAATAACCCAAAAAAAAAAAAAAAGAAAGAAAACAGAATCTTACAAGGAATGGTTTTGAAACTTGGACGGCAATGAACAGTACAGATACCCAACATAATGGTGAAAGCAAATACTACCACTATTTTCTTAGTGAAGTCCATTGTTGTTTTAAACCTGCTCTGATACTCTACGTCTCTACGTAAATGTAACGTAGATTGATGATATTATTTATTCACAGTAGACAAGTATATATATACACATATGAATTCTAGAGAATATACACTTTGCATAACAATAGATTATAGTCAAATCATATCCCTGAATTGCCAGATATTTTACCATACTAATTAATAAGTACATATATAAAACAAACTTTATAAAGTATAAAAAATCACATTGTCATGTCATTGGTCTTCAAGCAAATGTTTAATTTTTCAGTAAGGGTAAATATGTATTTTAAATATTAGACTAATAAAATCTTTGAAATAATTATTAGTTTAAAAAAAAAAAATACTTTCTCTCACTAATTAGTTATGGAAGAAAATTACTAACTAATTTCAAAAAATTGTAAACCAATCAGAATTTAAAAACTACGATTTTATATTTCTATATACAATATGATTATTTTTCATAACTATATTTGGGAGATTTTTTTAAGATTTTAATTTTTGTTTCTCATATTATCTGCCTTTTATTTCATTTACAAATTATTTTGAATCAAATTAAAATACTATAACATTCTAAAATAATTAGTATGTAAATATATATATATATATATAGATTTACCAAACAATTTCAATATTAAAAATAGATACTCTCTCAAACAAAATAACTTTTCAAAAATACATAACAATAATTATTATTATTATAGTTATAGGAAAAAATGTTGACTTTGTCTTCATTTGCTATAAAGCACGGGATATCTCCTAGTATCTCTAATTAAAAATTTATGACTAAAATAACATTCCATAAATGTATTCAACAAAGTTTTATAAATTCTAAATTAATGAGGATATATTCTATAGTATTCATTTTACAATATATCATAAATATTTTCTTATATATCTATATATAAAAACAAAATTTTATGTAAAATTTATAAACTTGTTGGCAGATATTTGCTTGCAAGATTACTTAATACGACGCCGTTAGTTGGTCGGTGACTTATATGGGCCGTAATCTTCAACCTTTCTGCAATGCAACTAACGACGATTGAGCCCATATACATAATTAAGTTAACAACACCGTTTCTTATATAACGCATTAGTAGCGCGTGAGAAAAGTGGACGCGTGGGAATGAATCAGATCAAGCAGGTCCACGCGCAGTGTATCAGAACAGGAGTAGACGAAACCAGAGATCTCTTACAACGACTGCGTCTGATTCCAAACCTTGTTTATGCCCGAAAGCTCTTTGATCTTCATCGAAACCCTTGTATCTTCCTCTACAACAAGCTAATTCAAGCTTACTCTGTTCATGGCCAACCCCATGAATCAATCGTCCTCTACAATCTCCTCTCCCACAATGGTCTCCGACCAAATCACCACACTTTCAATTTCATCTTCGCAGCTTCTGCTTCGTTTTCGTCTGCTCGACCTTTACGGTTGCTTCATTCGCAGTTTTTCAAATCCGGGTTTGAGTCTGATTCGTTCTGCTGCACTGCTCTAATCACTTCCTACTCGAAGCTAGGAGCATTGTGTTGTGCGCGCAGAGTGTTCGACGAAATGTCTAGCCGAGATGTACCGGTCTGGAATGCAATGATCACGGGCTACCAGAGACATGGTGATACGAAGGCGGCGATGGAGTTGTTTGATTCCATGCCTAGTAAGAACGTTACCTCGTGGACCACCGTCATTTCTGGGTTTTCTCAGAACGGGAATTACTCTGTAGCTTTATCGATGTTTTTGTGTATGGAGAAAGACAAATCCGTGAAACCAAACCATTTTACTGTAGCTAGTGTTCTCCCCGCTTGTGCAAACCTAGGGGTATTGGATATTGGCCGAAGATTAGAAGGCTATGCTAGAGAGAACGGGTTCTTTGATAACATTTACGTGTGTAATGCTCTTCTAGATATGTACTCAAAATGTGGAATGATTGATGTAGCCAAACGTTTATTCGATGAAATTGGGAACCAGAGAAATTTGTGCTCCTGGAACTCCATGATCGGTAGTCTTGCTACTCACGGGAAACATGACGAAGCTCTTGAACTTTATGCCCACATGTTGGTGAGCGTTTCTGTTTTGTTTCTTCTTCAGTTCAAAAGCATGTTGATTCCTCTGTTCTTTAGAGTTCTAACACTTATAATATTCTGTTGGTACTTCAGCGAGAAGGAGAAAAACCCGATACAGTGACATTTGTTGCGTTGCTGCTAGCTTGTGTTCATGGTGGGATGGTGGTGAAGGGCCAAGAATTGTTCAAGTCCATGGAGGAAGTTCACAAGGTTTCGCCAAAGCTAGAGCACTACGGATGCATGATCGATCTCTTAGGGCGTGTTGGGAAGCTGCAAGAAGCCTGTGATCTCATCAAAACAATGCCAATGAAACCAGATGCTGTGGTATGGGGAACCCTTTTGGGTGCTTGTAGTTTCCATGGAAATGTTGAGATAGGAGAGATAGCAAGCGAGGCACTGTTCAAGCTTGAACCAACAAATCCAGGTAACTGTGTGATCATGTCGAATATATACGCCGCCAATGAGAAGTGGGATGGAGTTTTGAGGATGCGGAAGTTGATGAAGAAGGAAACGATGACAAAGGCTGCTGGTTATAGCTATTTTGTGGAAGTAGGAGTTGAAGTTCATAGATTCACTGTGGAAGATAAATCACACCCAAGATCTTACGAGATCTATCAGGTTCTTGATGAAATTTTCAGGAGAATGAAACCTGAGAAGAGTCAGCTTGAACAACTATGCATATGAAAGGCAGATGTTTGCTTTCTTCACTTGTTCAGTATCAATGTCGAACTGAATGGGTCTATTGAAACTACAACAATATGTGATTTTGGCGTTTTTCACATTCCTAGACTCAAATCAAATGAGATTCTTCGGTATACAGTATCATCCAGTTGTTGAAACAAACCGAAACGCAAATTATGTATATCAATCAATTTACATCGAACATGACGAGATGAGACGATAGAAAGCTGACATGGAATTCGTGTAGGTGAAATTGAGACGAGATCATCACTGGTTTTCTATATATCGATCGAATTGTAACGCTCAAACTTCATCAAAAACATTTGACAAGAAAGAATACATAATACAAAACCGGAACCGAGGATATCAAAGTTCCGGTATACTTTATCTAACCGACAAGTTACCCTACCCGGTCTAAAATAGTATTATTCGTTTTGACTTAATTTTTTAAAACTAATTTAAAGATTTTAAGGGTTTTGACTTTTTTTTTTTTTTTTTTTTTTNCACAAAAGGCGACTGTCAAACTCTCAAAATCGTTTATCCCAACGCAAAAAAAAAAAAGAAGAAGCCGATCGCTCTGGCATCCATCTGTATTGAATTCGCTTCGAAGTTTGCTCATCATGGCGACTGCTGCTGATTCTCGGGCTGTCAAGTCACATAGCAACTCTGAGGGAAGGAAGAGATTTGTGGTTGGTCTTCTCGTAATCAATTATTCACTGACATGAGTGTTTTTGGTCACATGCATGCTCTCTCTAATTTAATTATGGTTTCTTACTCAGTTTAAGAATTTCGCCGAGAAAGTGAATGAAATTGAAAGCAAGGTCCTCAAAGTCTTTAGGAGCTTACATAAGGTGAATGATGAGCCTTCACAGGGTTCCACATATCTCAAGGATTGCCTCGTTGAATTTAGGGTATGTTGAATGATGATGGAAATTTTCACATCGATTGCAGGAATGAATGAATTAAAGTTTCGTTCAATTTTGTTTGGTTTTAAATGCAGGAACTGAATACAGCAGCGGATTTTATAAAATTTTATGAAGAAATGTTGCCCTGTGTTCAAACTCTGCCGTTGGTTGCCTTGCATCAAGATTTAATTTTCTCTAAACTTGTCTCTGGTTTACATGTCAAAGCAAGATTCTCTCTCGAAGCCTTTCTATGGTTTTGCTATCTTCTTCACTCTTAACTTCTTCTTATTCACTCAAAATTGATACAGAAAATTTATAATCTCTGTTTTTTTCACCTTTTTCTTCTTCTTTCTCTTTTTTGCTTAGGTTGATATATGCTTTATCGAGGGATCTCTTGGACGGCTTTCTTCCGTGAGTATTTTTTTTTTCTAATTCTTTTCAGCTGCACAATCCTCTTTTATGGTTTTTGGAAGTGCGCAGGATCAAATATTAGATTTCCAGGCACACTCTGTAATGATCTAACTTTGTGGAAGTTATTGCGTTGAATTGTTTTGAGATGCATACAGAGTACTCATGGAACACTGGAAAATCTAGTTTTTTTTTCACTTGTATGAACTGATTTAGTAACCGCCCTTAAATGCAATGCTTACAAACTGCTATTGAAATTTTGTTGTCTCCCTTCCTTCTCTTTGAATTTGCGTACATTGGATCTTATATCTTCTAACCAATTGTTGCTTTTGTCCTTGTCTAGCTTCCTTCCACAGCTTGTTAACTCCATAGTGACTCTCCTGAGAAATGGTGGACAGAAAGAACCAGATATTCTTGAGCAGGTTTTTGCTCTCTTGTCTAACACATTCTCCCCTCAGGACAATGCTTAATATTATCTTCTTCTTCTTCTTTTTTTTTGGCAGATATTCTTATCATGGTCGCACATAGTGCGGGATCTGCAGAAGTATCTCATATGTGACATCGAAGGTATTCTCAGGTAAGTACGGAATTGTATAGTTCTTCTGGACTATATGAGTAGGTTATCTGTTACTAGCAGCCTGACTTAGGTTCTTTGCTGTGGACTAATATTGTAGTTGTCTTCCGTTAAGGTCAAAATACATAAAACACACATATTGTTGGGGTTTCTTATATCTTACGCTGTAGGATTTTCTTTACTTTCTAAAAGAATCTTCGTTTGATGTAGGGATACATTGGAGCTGAGGTATTACCCCGGCGAACATATCATCAAATTGATGTCACCTTCCATATCATTTTTGTTGAGGACTGCACGGGATGAGCAACTCGAAATAGGTGATGAATTGCTTTTCATTTCTCTCTCTCTCTCTCTTTTTGTTTGTTTCATATCTATGTTAGGGACAGTCCAGTTGACTCTTGTCCCATGAACATTGCAGGGATCAAAAGGATCCTCTCCGAAATTGCATATCCACTGAAAAAATGTGGAGGAGATAGTATACTATATCATGTGATGAGGGGTACCTCTGAGCATCTTCATTCCAAAGCTGGGAAGGTTTTGAGTTTCTTACTGAAAGATTCAACATTGTCCTTGGGTGATCAACTTCCTCAGGGCAAGTCCTCTTTTCTAAACATAGCGTTGAAATATTTCATTAAGTCTAATGATCTCTGTTTCGCATGTGATTAGTTTAGGAATTAAGTTTAGAGAATGGGAAGTTGGTGTTGGTTTAATCCTGAATTTATACTCCTAAGCTGTTTTACATGGTTCCCTTTCTTCTGACCTTGGTTGGACCCTGTATTTCGTTTTCCAGGTTCTTGTAGTATAGTAGAAGCTTTGAGTTCAACTTTGCAAAGAATATGCAAGGATTTTAAAGCAGAAGAATTATTTGTTATGTGGAACTGCCTGTATGAAGAAACAAAAGAATCAATCAAAAACAAAGCAACAGATCATTTAAGCCGACTCCTGACTCTTCTTACTTCAGTTGTTAGGGTTGAGAAAGGTCTCAAGGTTTATGGTGAGTTATTAAGTAATCCAATTTTTTCGACTTTCTTGCTGTTGTTCTTTCTTGTGTGCAGAAAGCATACATTTTCATGATCTTATTGGCTATTTATGTCGTTGTCAATGTGTAACAGATTACCCATATTTGGTTGGACTCGTGAGCCAGATTGTGCCAACTTTTATAGATTCCTCTGCTGTTCTTGATAAAGTTATGGGACTAATGTTATGCACCATTGACAGTCCCAGTGCTGCCAATGAAATGGAATCCATTGCTTCGCAATGGGCTCCCATTTTTTCCGTGAAGTGTTCGAGGTATTTTGTATACAATTGATCTATTTATACTTTTCAACGCTAAATATTCTATTTTCTTTATAATGGATCATGCAATCTTTGCAGTTTGCTGAGTTTTTTGCGAGAGTTGCTAGCTAAGGATAAATTCATTCTGAAAGCCTTTACAAGTAATATATTAAGGCAAGATCCACGTCGTTTTTTTTTGTTACCTCTCTAACTCTGCCTCTCATTTATGTCTTTAGTGACTAACTTGTGTATTGCAGTTCGATCAACAATATGATTTTGGTGTCTCCTGAGGAGGTTATTCCTCTGTTACTATCACTGTGTGAGAGTGAGCAAACAAGTCATGAGAGGGTGAACATCATAGATGAATCATTTGAGAGCAAATTTGAGAGAATTCATGAGTTCTTGGAAGAGAAGATTAAGAAAATCCAAACGAATATAGAGAATATAGGATTAGCTCAAATTGAAGAGGCTGAGTTGGCTGCTGCTTTGGGAGCTATCAAATGTTTTCCCTATTTTAAAGAGGATCCATCATTGCTGGTTTGCTTTAAAAATACTCTCATACAGCATTTGGCAGCCTCAGTTGGTAAGTTTTTGCCATGCCATTCACGTCTTATTTCTTAGAAGTTATCATAACTCAAATTTTTCATTTTCAGTAAACACTTTTAGTGCTCCGGAACTGATGTGGCAGAGCTTACTTGGTGCTGCTTTGAGGTCATGTCACAAATTCTCTTCTAGTGGAAGACTCATCGACAGTCATCTAGAGGAAGCTTTGTCTCTTGCTAAATCTTACAAGTCATGTGTACAAGTGCTGTCTCCTGTGGCTGACTATTTGGATTTTGTGTATAGGTGAGTTTATATGTTCTGGTGGTTTGTTTATTCAGTGTTATTCTTCCCCATGTTTGATGACTCTGTGATGGTACACTGATACGTTTTTTTATTCACAGGCCTCTATTAGCTAAG
This sequence comes from Camelina sativa, assembly GCF_000633955.1. Classification (NCBI taxonomy): domain Eukaryota; kingdom Viridiplantae; phylum Streptophyta; class Magnoliopsida; order Brassicales; family Brassicaceae; genus Camelina; species Camelina sativa. The sequence goes on from NC_025697.1 coordinate 3,498,652, forward strand.
AATGATAAGGCATGTCCAGAGCTCCAAGCAAATATTGCTAAAGATGCGTTTGACATATTTTCTGAAAATTTATGTCACTCTAAAAAAGACGTCCGTCTTGTGACTTTAAGGATTTTGTGCCATTTTGAAACTTCGTATCCCAAGCCTTCTTTTGAAGAGCATCCTCCAATGAAGAAACTGAGAACTGAAGTCATGCAAAAGTCTTCCCCTGAAAGCAACAATGTGAGTAGATATCCTTACTTCTGTATCCCTCTGCACTCTATAATCGTCTTAACTAATTTAAGAAAAAATTCCCTTCAAATTACCAGGTTCTTCAGTTATTGAAAGCAATCGAGGAGTCTCATCTCACAGTATCGACTGAAAGGGAGTTGGTCAAGGACATTAATACTATACAAAACTATCTCTCTGCTGGCAGGATACATGACACATATGTGCCACTTGTATTTAAGGGAATGATAGGGTTATTTTATAATCAATTTTGGGAAATATGGGAACCAGTATCTGAGTGCCTTGCGGTTCTTATGACGAAGCACACAGGAGCGGTGTGGAATGATTTTGTTCATTATTTGGGCCAGTGCCAACTAAAACTTGAAGCACTCGACAATCATAGTGAGAATGAAAACGACAGCATTTCACAGATGCATACTGGTAGGTTTTTTCAATAATTTGTGTCTCTATATTACAATATTTTGCATCTCTTACAGTATCCTTTTCATCTATATATCTTTTTTCTCTTCTTTATAGTTCTAATGTTTGTCTTATTCAATCTTCAGTTCTGATAGAGCGTTTTAATTCGTCTGATACTATACGGTCCACACCTACTGGAAAAGTAGTATCTCTGTTGCTCAAGACCTTACAAAAAATTCCCACTGTTGCACAGTCTCGAGCCTCTGATCTTCTCCCTTTGTTATTAAAATTTCTGGGATACAACAGCGAAAATCCTTTGAGGTAATCATATCGCTATGTATTTTGTTCTTGAAGAGTAACTGAATCATCTTCTGTTGCCATAAGTCTTTCTCTCTACGTTGTAGGGTCGGATTATATAATGGCGGAGCTTGTAAAGGAGAGGAGTGGAAGGGGTTGCTTTTACAATGGTTGGCTTTACTGAAGTTGATGAAGAATCCGAGGTCTTCTTGTTTTAGTCAGTTTGTAAACGATGTTATGGAGAGCAGGTTGATTTTAATAATCCATTGTTCTTTTGAATATCTTGGAGTAAGATAATTTCGTTGACATCTCTCTGCATGCGTTTTGTGTTCTTTGGATGTTTTACCAGGTTCCTAGACCATAATGATGCTGAAATACAAATGAGTGTCCTAGAGTGCCTTGTGTTGTGGAATGACTATCTACTCCCACACCGCCATCGCTTGGAGAATTTGATCAAACCAAAAGAACTGAGAGAAGAGCTCGCGACCTGGAACTTCTCCATGGACATCGAAGAAGCTCACAGATGTCATTTTGTTTCTCTTGTAATTAGGATCCTCATGCCTAAAGTTAGGAATTTGAAGACTTCTGCGTCGCGTAAGGTACATACTAATATTTTCTTTTTAGTTTACTTCACCTTTGCCAATGCGGGTTATCATTTAGGTCTCAATAATTTTTTTTTTTCTTTTTCTTTTCTCAGCATACAAGTATTCGTCACCGGGAGGCGGTTCTTGGCCTTATATCTCAGGTAGATGTTAATGAACTTTCTCTGTTCTTCGCATTGTTGATGAAGCCTTTAAACATCATATCAGAGGAAACAATGGACTTGTTTTGGAGCTCAGGCAAAAGCTCTCTGGATTATTTCCAAAAGTCGAATTTTCTCAAATCTATCAACGCCGATACTATTTCGACCTTATCCTGGAAGAAGAAATTTGGTTTTCTTCATGTCATACAACACATACTTGAAGTCTTTGATGTATTACATGTCCGACCATTTCTAGACTTTCTGATGGGATGTGTTGTCCGGCTATTGATAACCTATGATCCAAATATCGACGAAGAAAAGAGCATTGATAAAGAGATTGTTTCAACATATCTCGACCAGGTAAAATTGTTATTAAGGTTTCCGCTCATTTCATTTCTTTGGAACATATTGACCGTCTCTTTTTCTTTTTTTTGGTGTAGGCTGGCAGTTCTTTAAAGCAATTTAAAGAGTTGAGATCCTTATGTTTGAAGATCATTGCTCGTGTTCTTGAAAAGTACAAGGATTGTGATCTTGGCTCTGAGTTCTGGGACCTCTTCTTTTCTGCAGTGAATTCGTTAATCAAGAGTTTTAAGCAGGAGGGTTCTAGCAGTGAGAAACCAAGCTCATTGTTCTCATGCTTCTTGTCGATGAGTAAAAGCCGCAGTCTCATCACCTTGTTATGTCGGGAAGAGTCTCTTATTCCAGACATATTTTCAGTTATAACAGTGGCCACAGCTTCAGAAGCTATAAAGTCCTCTGCCTTGAGTTTCATAGAGAATCTGCTCTGTCTTGAGAGTGACTTGGATGATCATGATGATGATGACCATATTATCAAAGGATTCTTAGATCCATATATAGAGGCACTGATTAACAGCTTGCATTCTCTTTTCCGCTGGGATATGTTGAAAAGGTAAGGGCTCTTGTTAATTAAAAGACTTTGTTACTTTCGTCTTTTGTTTCTACTTCTTTTGTTTTAAAGAAAAAGTGTTAATTATGACCAGGAAATCATTCAAGTATCATGGAGAAAGAGAGATTAAGATACTTAAACTATTGTCGAAGCACATCGGAGATGAATCTAATGTAATGGAGTATTTGGATATCTTGCTGTCTTTCTTGGATAAACGTGTGAAAGATTCTGGTATGGTTACTGTTACTTATTAGTCTCATTTCTTTTCTTGGTTAGAATTATAATGTTGATTGTCTCTTGTGTGACTGTCTTATTGTTTATACAGATATTCATCGTGAGGCTTTGGTAGCCATTAAGGAAATCACATCGTTTCTTGGGAGTGAGAGTACTAGCAAAATTATTGATACAATCTCTCCTCTGCTTGTTGATGCTGCACATGATGTTAGATTATGCATTTGTGATCTTCTTATATCTCTTGCAAAAATCGACCCCTCTCTGGATCTAATGGTAAGTATACAAATCTCTGTTTGAAGCTGTGAGTCATTTCCTTCTCATTTTGTTTTGAGACTGTAACAAACTACTGGTTGCGTCATCCTACAGGCGAAATGCGTCTGCGATATGAATGCAACCTCACCTATGGAAGTTGATGACCTTGACTATGAAACAATAATTAAAGCTTATGCAAAGATTGATGCAGATTTCTTTACCAAATCCTCGGAGCAGCAGATGATGATTATACTCTCACAGAGTTTATACAACATATCATCATCAGAAGTTACTTTAAAGGATTGTGCATTCAACCTCTTGTGCACTTTTATTGAATTTTCAGCTTCTATACTTTGCCAAGAGGCTTCAGCTCACTCTGACAATGGCAAAGAGGTTTCAAAATCTGATGCAACCTGGACAGGAGATCTTGTGTTGTGGATTATAAATAAGTTTATTTTGAAACACATTGGAGATGCACTAAACAGAGGAATTTCTAGTGGAAAGGTACTGCTTACTAAGATGGATATCCTTAGCTCTCTTGTTTGCATTAAAGATTCTTAGAAACGAATAATTTTGCTGCAGGAGGAGATTCTCTTGATACGCAAAATGGTGACAAAACTTCCAGATTCCGGGAATCTTGCTGCATTCGGACCCTTATGCTCTGAAAACGATGACATTGATTTCTTTAAAAACGTCTTTAGCATTCAGGTAAAATGACTCCTTCACATTTTGTATCTTTGCAGCTTATATAGCTTATAGTTTATGAAAGATGATAGAAACCTTATAGTGACTTTTTATTTCTTTTAAATGTCTTGTAGATACACCGTAGAAAAAAGGCGATTAACCGTTTTGCCAAGGAGATCAAAGATAGAAGTCTGCCTGAGGTGATCTCTTTGCGTCTCTTAGATTCTTTGAATTCTATTTTTTGTAGTGTCAATATGACCAATTGCTATTGGGGTTGCAGGGCGTAATGAGAAAATTTCTAGTCTCAGTGTTTTTCAACATGCTGCTTGATGGAGAAAATAAAAAAGGTCAAGACAGAAAAGGTCAGAATAGAAAAGGTCAAGATAAAAATGTTCAAAATCTCCATGACGCATGCGCAGAAGCCCTTGCATCCGTGTCAGCTCATATGAGTTGGTGCTCGTACTACGCTCTGCTGAATCGGTGTTTCCGTGAGATGAAGACGCATACGGAGGACAAGAGAAAGCGTCTGCTGAACCTCGTCTGCTCGATTTTGGACAAATTTCATTTTGCAAAAGATGGTCACGAACAGGAGGTTAGGACTTGCCTCGAGAAAACCTTGTTCCCCAAGATACAGAAGCTGATGGATTCTGAATCTGATAGTGTTACTCTGAGAAGCTATGTAGCTGCGGTGAAGGTTCTAAAGCTGCTCCCCAAAGAGATAATGGACTCAAATCTTGATTCTCTAGTTTATAAAATTTCCAAATTTTTAAGGCATCGGGAGGACCGCACACGTGATGAAGCCAGAAAGGTTCTGGCTGCTTGTTTGAAGGAACTTGGGCTGGAGGGTTACTTGCAACTTTTCCTTCAAAAACTTGTTTCATTACTTAACAAAGGATCTGAGGTTCATGTGCTCGGGTACACTGTCAATTCCATCTTATCTGAGTGCCTGCCAAACCCTACGGGTTGGATGTTGGATCATTGTTTGGGAAATCTCCTTGATGTGGTGGAAGCTGATATCCTTGGAGATGTTGATGAACACAAAGAGGATAGAAAATATTCATTGAAGACGAAGAAAGAAACGAAAACACGCAAGTCACTTGCTACTCTGAAATTGATTGCTGAAAATGTAACGTT
>NC_025697.1:3504545-3508297 GCF_000633955.1 Camelina sativa
TGCCAAACCCTACGGGTTGGATGTTGGATCATTGTTTGGGAAATCTCCTTGATGTGGTGGAAGCTGATATCCTTGGAGATGTTGATGAACACAAAGAGGATAGAAAATATTCATTGAAGACGAAGAAAGAAACGAAAACACGCAAGTCACTTGCTACTCTGAAATTGATTGCTGAAAATGTAACGTTCAGAAGCCATGCACTGAAGCTCCTTTCTCTGGTGACTAGACAGCTGCAGAGGCCTATGACTTCAAATTTAAAATCCAAACTGGAGGATATGTTAAAGCATATTGCGTTTGGTATTGAAGGCAATCCATCTGTGGATCAAGGAGATCTTTTCTGTTTTATATACCACCGTGTTGAAGATGGTAATAACAACAGTAGTTGCCTTGGAGATCAAGCGTCTTCTGTACCATCCAAAAAGAAAAGGAAATCGAGACATCTGCAAGATAGTTGTGGTGGTAAGTCCTGTCCACATCTCATAACCGTGTTTGCTCTGGACTTATTGCACAAAAGACTTAAGAAAATCCAACCCAGGAATACTAATGAAGAGCTGGTGTCGAAGTTGGATCCATTTGTCAAATTACTTGTTGGGTGCTTGAGCTCTAAATATGAAGATGTTGTGTCTTCATCTGTTAGTTGTTTCACTGCATTAATAAGCTTACCTTTGCCCTCCCTCAAGTCTGAAGCAGGTAAAGTGATAACCATCACTGCTGAGTCTGCAGTGAGTTCCAGTAGTCATCTTGTGCAGTCAGGAAAAAAGGTTTTAAAAGCTGTTCTCGGCAATGAAAAATTCAATTTCTCATCTGAGGAGTTGAATATGCTGATTCAGCTCCCCATGTTTGTTGATCTGGAATCGGATCCATCTGTGGATTCATTGAATGCTTCTCTTTCACTTCTCAAGGCCATTGTGAAAAGGAAAGTTCCGAAGATATATGATGTTGCGGATCAGGTTTCAAAGTTGATGATCACACATAACGATGAATCAGTCTGCAAGAAGTGCAAAGAGTTACTTTTAGATTTTTTGGTGAATCATACACTCTCTAAGAAACGCCTAGAAGGACATTTTAACTTTCTGCTGAAAAATCTGAGGTATGTATGTGCACTAATTAAGCTTTGTGGAAATATGGCCTCTTATTTTGTTTCAAATATTAACTGTATTTTTCTTTCACCAGCTATGAACATTCAAGTGGAAGAGAAGTAGTTCTTGAGGTTCTTGAAGATCTTATCAAGAAATTCTCACAACCTAAACTGGGGAAGCAGTCAGTTCTTGACCAGCAGTCTCAAATTTTGTTTGTTGAGCTTACTCGTCGCTTGGCAACTGATGATGCTAAAGATTCGCTGACCAAGATCTGTGATTTGATGAAACTTCTGATAGGTCGCACTAGTAATTATAAATTCTGTCTTGAGCTATGTCTGGGTTGGTATAAGCAGGAGAACACACAGGCTAAAGCAGCACAGGTAAATTGCTCTGAGGGCCCCGCGCATGTTCTGCTTGACGATAGTTATATATCAGATCAGTAGGAATTATATGAAATAATTTATAACTTGACATGCTTCTTATTGGGAATTTATGGCTTGTAACATCGTCACAAAGCTTTGTTTTTGTGGGTTGTGCGTTACTTTTTGCGGCTCTCTCATTCATTTGTTGGATGGCTGTGCAGGTACTGGGATTTTTCATTGAAGTCAGGAAGGAGGCATTTTCGGAGCAGATCCAGAGTATATTGTTGCAGGAGGCTAAACCGATTTTGGAGTCTGCTGTACAGTTGCAAAATAATACTGTTGAGGAAGGCAGCATTCCTTTCTGGAAGGAAGCATACTACTCTCTTGTGATGATAGAGAAGATGCTCAAGCAGTTTCCTGGTTTATGTTTTGAAAAACATTTAGAGGTAATGTTGTCAACAAATCTAAGTTGTTGTCTCGTTAATCATTTCAATATTTCCTTTGATGGTCTATAATGATCTTTTTGCTGTTTCTCCTTTGAAAGAAATTCTCCTCTGAAAGAAATAACATAAGTTTTTTTTCCTTGTTACTTCAGGATGTATGGAAATGGGTGTTTAAGTTGTTGTTGCACCCACACGTATGGTTGCAAATTAAAACCTGCCGGCTCCTGAATTACTATTTCAAGAAATTAGCCGAGTCTCGGAAAACAGTAGCTGATTCTCTTCTTGGCAAGCCAAGTAGCCTTTTCATGGTAGCTGCTTCTCTTTGCTTCCAGTTAAAGATAAATGTCATTGCAGAAGAAGGCAACGACCAAAACAATGATGTTACTGAAGAAGATATTGTCACACAGAATATTGTTTTTGCCGTCTCTGGTCTTCATTTAAGGATTGGACAGNTCTCTGAGTGCCCCGTGCATGTTCTGTTTGACGATAGTTATGTATCAGATCAGTAGGAAATATATGAAATAATAACTTATAACTTGACATGCTTCTTATTGGAAATTTATGGCTTGTAACATCTTCACAAAGCTTTGTTTTTGTGGTATGTGCGTTACCTTTTGCGGCTCTCTCATTCATTTGTTGGATGGCTGTGCAGGTACTGGGATTTTTCATTGAAGTCAGGAAGGAGGCATTTTCGGAGCAGATCCAGAGTATATTGTTGCAGGAGGCTAAATCGATTTTGGAGTCTGCTGTACAGTTGCAAAATAATACTGTTGAGGAAGGCAGCATTCCTTTCTGGAAGGAAGCATACTTATCTCTTGTTATGATCGAGAAGATGCTCAAGCAGTTTCCTGATTTATGTTTCGCAAAACATTTAGAGGTAATAATGTTGTCAACAAATCTAGTTCTGAGAAGTTGTTGTCTCGTTAATCATTTCAGTATTTCCTTTGATGGTTGATCTTTTTCTTGTTACTTCAGGATGTATGGAAATGGGTGTTTAAGTTGTTGTTGCACCCACACGTATGGTTGCAAATTATAACCTGCCGGCTCCTGAATTACTATTTCAAGAAATTAGCCGAGTCTCGGAAAACAGTAGCTGATTCTCTTCTTGGTAAGCCAAGTAGCCTTTTCATGGTAGCTGCTTCTCTTTGCTTCCAGTTAAAGATAAATGTCATTGCAGAAGAAGGCAACGACCAAAACAATGATGTTACTGAAGAAGATATTGTCACACAGAATATTGTTTTTGCCGTCTCTGGTCTTCATTTAAGGATTGGACAGTCAGATCATGAGTACTGGTCCAGTCTTGACAAGGATGAGCAAGCGGAGTTCCTTGAAGCCTTTGTACTATATGATTCAGGGAAAGTAAGGTCTACTTTCTTGGCTCTTACTTCAGGCAGCGAGAAAAGCCAAGATGATGTAAGAAAGGTATTGATTGGAAGTTTGCTCAAAAGAATGGGGAAGCTTGCTCTTGATATGGACGTGATTCATATGAGAATCGTGAGAATTGTGTTGAGCGTGTATAAAGAATTTGCGTCAAGGTTGAGTCAAGAAGAGTGTCGCCTATATGCCTACAGAATTCTGTTTCCGCTGTACAAAGTCTCCCAAGGGTTTACAGGGAAAGTCATCTCAGGTGAGTTGAAACAGCTAGCGGAAGAGGTAAGAGACAGTATAAGAGACGAGAGGTTAGGTAGCCAAGTGTTTGTGCAAGTGTACAGCGAAATCAAAAAGAGTTTGGAAGCCAAGAGGGAGAAGAGGAAGCGTGAGGAGAAGCTAATGGCGGTGATAAACCCTGAGAGAAACGCAAAGAGGAAACTGAAGCTAGCTTCAAAGAACAAGGCTAACAAGAAAAGGAGGATTATGAGCAGTAAAAT
>NC_025697.1:3508304-3513822 GCF_000633955.1 Camelina sativa
ATCATGAGTACTGGTCCAGTCTTGACAAGGATGAGCAAGCGGAGTTCCTTGAAGCCTTTGTACTATATGATTCAGGGAAAGTAAGGTCTACTTTCTTGGCTCTTACTTCAGGCAGCGAGAAAAGCCAAGATGATGTAAGAAAGGTATTGATTGGAAGTTTGCTCAAAAGAATGGGGAAGCTTGCTCTTGATATGGACGTGATTCATATGAGAATCGTGAGAATTGTGTTGAGCGTGTATAAAGAATTTGCGTCAAGGTTGAGTCAAGAAGAGTGTCGCCTATATGCCTACAGAATTCTGTTTCCGCTGTACAAAGTCTCCCAAGGGTTTACAGGGAAAGTCATCTCAGGTGAGTTGAAACAGCTAGCGGAAGAGGTAAGAGACAGTATAAGAGACGAGAGGTTAGGTAGCCAAGTGTTTGTGCAAGTGTACAGCGAAATCAAAAAGAGTTTGGAAGCCAAGAGGGAGAAGAGGAAGCGTGAGGAGAAGCTAATGGCGGTGATAAACCCTGAGAGAAACGCAAAGAGGAAACTGAAGCTAGCTTCAAAGAACAAGGCTAACAAGAAAAGGAGGATTATGAGCAATAAAATGGAAAGATGGTCACGCTCTTAAGAGTTACCCTTTTGATTAGAATTGGAATTAACTTGTAAATCCTGATTATTTTATTTCGCCTATATATATGGTGTACATGCAACAAGTGACTGCACGCACTTCCAGTACACTGTTATACAACACAACAGCAGAGAAACAAAAATACCATTTTTTTTGTTTTTTTGCGAGTTAATTATATAATAAGGGAATGAATCACCCAGTATTTATTTTGTTGTTTGAGGGATATGGAGAATGATAGAATTTATTTACCTCTTCGTACGTTTCTCAGGATGCCAAATATCAATTAAAATACTACAACCGTAACTCCGTTTTACTCATTACTGCGGACTTCTATATAATTTTCGTCTTCGAGAACAAAAAAAAAAGCGCTTTTGTTAGGGTTCTTTAGAAATTTCTCGACGACGATCGAGGTTTTAGGTTTGTGCTTCGTTCCTTACCTACAAAATCTTTTATCTGTAGAAGCACTGATGTGACGTCGATTCATTTTGATTGAATGATTTAATTTATCACCGTCTTCGATCGTCTTGTTTAGGGTTTTTTTTTTTTTTTTTGGTTTCTCTTTGTTTCTAATTTGAATAATTTTGAAAAATTTGCATTTGATTTAGAGTTGTTATTGTGTTTTGTTTTGATGATTATTGGATTTTAAGACCCTCAGAGAGATGGAACTCAAACGGACAGATGGTGTTATGCGTCGCATCCGTCCATCATCGTTCACATACTATCCATACGCCACGGGGTCAGTGATAGATGTTACTCTCTTGTCCCTTACCTTTTGAGAGTTTGCATGCCTTGCTTGAACACTGACTTGACTTCTTTGATAGAACGTCCTCTGGGAAAGAGCACATTAGAGAGGAGCTTGTACGACTAGGAGTTGAGCTCTCAGTCTCTGTTGCTGAATCCATGTTCTTGCTCTGTGATGACATTCATACCATGTTGTGGTTCTGCTTTAAGCTGTGGAAATATACATTACCTCCCTCTGATCCTGTTTCAGAAAGGCTGCTTCGCGTTTTTCACTATGTCTACTCAAAGGACATCAAACCCAAGAACACGCCGGTTTGTTGTCCGGATGGTGGCAACTCGGTCCAATGGGAATTCGTCAAGAAAACTTGGAAGGATTTTACCGACGGGATCATTGTTATGAATCGCCTTGTTTTGCTTCTCAGGAAGAAAGATTGCTCTTTCGATGATCGGCTCTTATCTTCCGCCGTTGAAAATTACAAGCAACAAGTTCTCAAGAAGCTAGAGGACAAATTGGTGTCCGCAAAAGATGTTTCAGAGCTGAATGGTTTTGCCAGGGAGACTGTTGCGTCTAACGTTTCTGACCTGTGGAAGTCTCTCTTTGACGACGAAGATGCTGCTGGCGAACCAAGTCCAGAAGTGACAAGGAATAGGATTCTTACCGACCTGTTTCAGCCTATTTTGGAGGATTCCTGCCATTGCGAGATACCGTCACTGCCAGTTACTTCTCCTTTTTTTTTTTTTTGAAATTATGTGAATTTCATTAAACCGAAAGTTTGTTGAAGTTACAATGCCGTATTACATGGTTCGTCCTTGCTCAAAAAAATAAAAACAGGGAAGGAGACACCGAAGAGAAGATATACACCCAAGCCTTAGTTATATTTCAACCATACTAGCAAAAGGTTTTTGAAGTTCCTCCTGCTCTGCTTTGCCAGAATGGCATCCCGGATTTGACGGTCCAGGGTCTTGAAAGTGGTAATAGCATCCGTAGTAGCGTTGTTGTGGTACCTGCAATTCCGCTCATGCCAAATTGCATAGAGGGTAGCTTGTGCAGTAATTCTGCGAAGAGGGAGGGGTGTAACCCCGTCTTTCATATCCAACCATTCCAAGAGAGCTTGCCATGTGTGAAATGTGAAAGGCCTGTATCCAAGACGTCTTGTGACCTCCGACCAAAGGGTCTCAGCATATCGGCACCGTCGGAACAGATGCTCACGTGTTTCCTGTTCCAAACCGCATATACAACAGGAAGGATCAATTTGCATACCCCAGCTTACCAGTCTTTCTCTCAGTGGAAGTCTGTTGAGATGCATGAGCCAAAATAGGAAAGCATGGCGAGGAATTGCACCCTTGAACCAAACTTGGTTGGTCCAGTGTGGAGGAGTTGCTCGCGGTCTGATGGCATCCCAGGTTTTAGCAGAGGAGAAACTTACAAGATCTTCTGCACCTATCCGCCATGAATAGGAATCTGGTGTCACTGATAAGGAGGGTGGGTTAACGGATGTAAGATGGATGTGGAGGGCCTCCGCTTGTGAGGATCTTGCTGGTCGGAGTGACCAACCCCCGAGTGTAGAAGCTTGAGCTACTTTTCCCTGCAGGGGGATGCCTGGTTGAGCTGGACCGGTGTGTCCCATGAACTCTATTAGGGGGCCAAAAGGTGTCCATCTATCAAACCAGAAACTGCATTGTTGACCATTACCCAGATGGGCATAAAGGAAAGTTCCTGCAATGTGACGCAATTTGAGCATGGATATTAGGGTGGCAAACGATTGCTTTTTAACATCCAAGCTCCAAAAGCAACAATCCTTGATTTTGTTGTTCCGCATCCACAAGGCCCACAGTGAGTCACTGGTACCAAAAAGTCTCCATATTAGTTTAAGCATCAATGTTCTGTTCCACTCAGATAGGCATCTGAATCCCAATCCTCCTTCGTTTTTTGGGAGACATAAGTGTCTCCATGCCACTTTTGCTGAACCTTTCCGACCCCCATTGCCATTCCAGAGGAAGTTAATACATAGGCTTTCGATTTTCTTAATGCATCCCTTTGGCAAAACAAATGCCGCCATCCAGAAGTTTATGGTGCCATAGATTACCGAAGAAATGAGTTGTTGACGACTTGCGTAAGATAGTGCCCGGGATGTCCAAGAGGATAGCCGCTTTGTTAAGCTCTCGATAAGGGGTCGATACTCAGCTAGCCTTAGCTTCCTGTGCATGAGGGGAAACCCGAGGTATCGAATTGGGAGTGAACCAATGTTGAAGCCAAGAGATGCCATCTGTGAGGTTTCAACTTGGTTCACCCCTGCTACGAAGAGGTCCGTTTTGCTCAAATTCATTGTGAGGCCAGATATTCTGGAAAATTCTTCGAAAACCGCTGCAATGTGAGTTAGGGAGCCCACTTTTCCATCAAAGAACACCATTATGTCGTCCGCAAAGGCTAGGTGAGTGATTTGCGGGTCCATAGCAAGAGGGTGCGCGCCAATCAGTTTTGAGTTGTACTGCTTAGATGGGAGTTGTGATAGTCCTTCCATTGCCAAGACAAACAGATAGGGCGAGAGTGGGTCCCCTTGGCGGAGGCCCTTTGCTCCGCGGAAATATCCGCATAATTCACCGTTTACACATGCAGAGAAACTGGTTGTAGAGATGCATTGGTCGATAAGCTTAATGAAATGAGCAGGGAAATCCAAGGCCTTGAGGGTGTTTAGTATATATCCCCAGTGAACCGAGTTAAAAGCCTTCGTCAGGTCCACTTTAAGCATTCCTCTGGAGGAGATATTCTTCTGGTTAAATCCTTGCACTAACTCAGTTGCAAGCAACACATTCTCCACCAAAAGTCTACCCGGTATGAACGCAGATTGAGAGTTGGAGATCAAATCAGGGAGTACCTTCTTAAGCTTATTAGCAAGTAGCTTGGAGACGACTTTGTATAAGGTGTTGCAGCAGGATATGAGTCTAAATTGAGTCACTCGCTGTGCATTTGGGATCTTTGGGATCAAAGTCAGAATGGTGGCATTCCACTGAGTGAGGAGCTTACCAGAATGGAAAAATTCCAGGACTGCATCTATTACTGATTGGCCGACAATTTCTTAGTGGGCTGTGAAAAATTCAACGCAATAGCCGTCGGGACCCGGGGCTTTGTTTTGTGGCAATGAGAATATAACATTTCTTATCTCCTCCGGCGTTACTAGTGAGTTCAGAATCCGAGAAGCTGCCTCAGAGCATCGTTGAGGAAGTAACTCAGTTAATTCTGGAACCGATGCTGTGGTGAGTTGGTGCTGCTCTCCGAGTAGATTTTGATAGAATTCCACCACAAGGTTTTGGATACCTTGGCTAGAGTCCACCACCTGGTCATTGTTATCAAGAAGGAAGATGATCTCGTTAAATCCTTGCCTAGCAATAACGGACTGGTGGAAAAATCTTGAGTTCTTATCCCCCTCTTCGAGCCAGCATATACGAGACTTTTGTCTTAGATAGGATTCCTCAGCTCTAGCTAAAAAACACCATTCCTGATGCGCTAGTTTTTCTTGCATAGCTAGCTGCGGAGTGGGTGCTTTAAGCAAGTCCTGCTGACATTGAAGGAGTTCATCATAGGCCAGTTGTACTCGCTTCTCAATATCTGAGTAATTTCCTTTGCTGAACTCACGAATCACTCCTTTCAGGGCTTTTAGTTTCTTTGCTATTTTGAACATCTTGGTTCCATTAAAGTTGAGGCCGTCCCACCAGAGCTTTACAAGGAGAGGAAAATCTGGGTGGTTGTTCAACATCACCAGAAATTTAAAAGGCTTCTTCCTCTTTTGCACTTGAGTATCCAGGAACAGACAACAGGGACTGTGATCCGAGAAGGCAGGTTCTCCAAACACTGCTAGGGAAGAGGGGAAAGCTGAGATCCATTCTGCGTTTATAACAATTCTGTCAAGTTTCTTCGCAACGTGACCAGATGTGTGTTTGTTTGTCCAAGTGAAGGTGTTGCCACAATAGGGAAGATCAGTTAGAGAGGCTGAAGTGAGGCATTGTGTGAGGTCGCGCATTCCCGAAGTCATCACTTTTGCATCTTGGTCAGAGTGTTCGTGAGGCAGACTTGTGAGTGTCGAGTCTGCGGCTAAATCCACAATCTCAGCCCAAAGATCTTTCCTTGCAGAATTACTCGTAGAGGAGGCGTAGACCACAGAGATAAC
>NC_025697.1:3517784-3523411 GCF_000633955.1 Camelina sativa
CCTGCTACGAAGAGGTCCGTTTTGCTCAAATTCATTGTGAGGCCAGATATTCTGGAAAATTCTTCGAAAACCGCTGCAATGTGAGTTAGGGAGCCCACTTTTCCATCAAAGAACACCATTATGTCGTCCGCAAAGGCTAGGTGAGTGATTTGCGGGTCCATAGCAAGAGGGTGCGCGCCAATCAGTTTTGAGTTGTACTGCTTAGATGGGAGTTGTGATAGTCCTTCCATTGCCAAGACAAACAGATAGGGCGAGAGTGGGTCCCCTTGGCGGAGGCCCTTTGCTCCGCGGAAATATCCGCATAATTCACCGTTTACACATGCAGAGAAACTGGTTGTAGAGATGCATTGGTCGATAAGCTTAATGAAATGAGCAGGGAAATCCAAGGCCTTGAGGGTGTTTAGTATATATCCCCAGTGAACCGAGTTAAAAGCCTTCGTCAGGTCCACTTTAAGCATTCCTCTGGAGGAGATATTCTTCTGGTTANAAGGAAAGTTCCTGCAATGTGACGCAATTTGAGCATGGATATTAGGGTGGCAAACGATTGCTTTTTAACATCCAAGCTCCAAAAGCAACAATCCTTGATTTTGTTGTTCCGCATCCACAAGGCCCACAGTGAGTCACTGGTACCAAAAAGTCTCCATATTAGTTTAAGCATCAATGTTCTGTTCCACTCAGATAGGCATCTGAATCCCAATCCTCCTTCGTTTTTTGGGAGACATAAGTGTCTCCATGCCACTTTTGCTGAACCTTTCCGACCCCCATTGCCATTCCAGAGGAAGTTAATACATAGGCTTTCGATTTTCTTAATGCATCCCTTTGGCAAAACAAATGCCGCCATCCAGAAGTTTATGGTGCCATAGATTACCGAAGAAATGAGTTGTTGACGACCTGCGTAAGATAGTGCCCGGGATGTCCAAGAGGATAGCCGCTTTGTTAAGCTCTCGATAAGGGGTCGATACTCAGCTAGCCTTAGCTTCCTGTGCATGAGGGGAAACCCGAGGTATCGAATTGGGAGTGAACCAATGTTGAAGCCAAGAGATGCCATCTGTGAGGTTTCAACTTGGTTCACCCCTGCTACGAAGAGGTCCGTTTTGCTCAAATTCATTGTGAGGCCAGATATTCTGGAAAATTCTTCGAAAACCGCTGCAATGTGAGTTAGGGAGCCCACTTTTCCATCAAAGAACACCATTATGTCGTCCGCAAAGGCTAGGTGAGTGATTTGCGGGTCCATAGCAAGAGGGTGCGCGCCAATCAGTTTTGAGTTGTACTGCTTAGATGGGAGTTGTGATAGTCCTTCCATTGCCAAGACAAACAGATAGGGCGAGAGTGGGTCCCCTTGGCGGAGGCCCTTTGCTCCGCGGAAATATCCGCATAATTCACCGTTTACACATGCAGAGAAACTGGTTGTAGAGATGCATTGGTCGATAAGCTTAATGAAATGAGCAGGGAAATCCAAGGCCTTGAGGGTGTTTAGTATATATCCCCAGTGAACCGAGTTAAAAGCCTTCGTCAGGTCCACTTTAAGCATTCCTCTGGAGGAGATATTCTTCTGGTTAAATCCTTGCACTAACTCAGTTGCAAGCAACACATTCTCCACCAAAAGTCTACCCGGTATGAACGCAGATTGAGAGTTGGAGATCAAATCAGGGAGTACCTTCTTAAGCTTATTAGCAAGTAGCTTGGAGACGACTTTGTATAAGGTGTTGCAGCAGGATATGAGTCTAAATTGAGTCACTCGCTGTGCATTTGGGATCTTTGGGATCAAAGTCAGAATGGTGGCATTCCACTGAGTGAGGAGCTTACCAGAATGGAAAAATTCCAGGACTGCATCTATTACTGATTGGCCGACAATTTCTTAGTGGGCTGTGAAAAATTCAACGCAATAGCCGTCGGGACCCGGGGCTTTGTTTTGTGGCAATGAGAATATAACATTTCTTATCTCCTCCGGCGTTACTAGTGAGTTCAGAATCCGAGAAGCTGCCTCAGAGCATCGTTGAGGAAGTAACTCAGTTAATTCTGGAACCGATGCTGTGGTGAGTTGGTGCTGCTCTCCGAGTAGATTTTGATAGAATTCCACCACAAGGTTTTGGATACCTTGGCTAGAGTCCACCACCTGGTCATTGTTATCAAGAAGGAAGATGATCTCGTTAAATCCTTGCCTAGCAATAACGGACTGGTGGAAAAATCTTGAGTTCTTATCCCCCTCTTCGAGCCAGCATATACGAGACTTTTGTCTTAGATAGGATTCCTCAGCTCTAGCTAAAAAACACCATTCCTGATGCGCTAGTTTTTCTTGCATAGCTAGCTGCGGAGTGGGTGCTTTAAGCAAGTCCTGCTGACATTGAAGGAGTTCATCATAGGCCAGTTGTACTCGCTTCTCAATATCTGAGTAATTTCCTTTGCTGAACTCACGAATCACTCCTTTCAGGGCTTTNATGTTGAAGCCAAGAGATGCCATCTGTGAGGTTTCAACTTGGTTCACCCCTGCTACGAAGAGGTCCGTTTTGCTCAAATTCATTGTGAGGCCAGATATTCTGGAAAATTCTTCGAAAACCGCTGNGAAAATCTGGGTGGTTGTTCAACATCACCAGAAATTTAAAAGGCTTCTTCCTCTTTTGCACTTGAGTATCCAGGAACAGACAACAGGGACTGTGATCCGAGAAGGCAGGTTCTCCAAACACTGCTAGGGAAGAGGGGAAAGCTGAGATCCATTCTGCGTTTATAACAATTCTGTCAAGTTTCTTCGCAACGTGACCAGATGTGTGTTTGTTTGTCCAAGTGAAGGTGTTGCCACAATAGGGAAGATCAGTTAGAGAGGCTGAAGTGAGGCATTGTGTGAGGTCGCGCATTCCCGAAGTCATCACTTTTGCATCTTGGTCAGAGTGTTCGTGAGGCAGACTTGTGAGTGTCGAGTCTGCGGCTAAATCCACAATCTCAGCCCAAAGATCTTTCCTTGCAGAATTACTCGTAGAGGAGGCGTAGACCACAGAGATAACAAGCTAGTGATGGAAAAAAGACAGTTTGACACGGCATGTGATCATCTGCAAGGATTTACTGATAATAGTTACCTGAACAGAGGGATGCCAAACGATCCAGATCTTTCCTAGATCTGAAAACTCATAGTTATTAACAAAAGACCATCCCGGAAAAGTTCGAGAGGCTATATTATCCGCTTTTAAGAGATTGACATGAGTCTCAATAACCCCACCAAAAACTGGTTGATTTTGCTTCAACCACTTCCTAATACTTCTCCGCTTTACAGGGTCATTAAACCCCCTTACATTCCAACAAAAAATATCCATAAAAGGATATGGGGTTTAGAGGTTTAAGGGGCCTCTTACCCGGTCCTTACGCAACTTTTGTCTCAGCATTCTCTTGGAGACAACCTTTAAGAAGCGATCTTCTTCTGCTTCCGGATTGTCATCTTCTTCCGAGAGATTGGCTGAACTTGTTTCTGACTCCTCATCGCCTGTTGCATTTTCTTGGGGTGATAGATGGGAAAATAGATTGTCTCTCAAGTCAATACACAGTTTACCATCGTCAAGACCCAAAACACGAGGAGGTGAAGCTTATTTAGGTGAATTTGAATTCTTTTATGTCCTTGAAGAAGCCACAAGTTTTGCACTCTTCCCAACTGACCATACGGGTGGGACTGTTTCCGCTGGTACTGGTTTTAGCGGGACAACCGGGTGGATTACATTTTGAACAGGTGGGAGCTTGGAGACCGATTGGTCACCCAAATCCAAGTTTGGTGGTAACCCTATGATGGGAAGTTGGCTTGCTATAGGGCGTTTCCTAGTGCCTTATCCTTTTTTGCTCTTGGGCATTCTGCAGTAGGGTGTTTTACAGAGCCACATGTAGAACACTTGGGCGGCGCTTTGGAGCAATGGGATATTGTATGTCCCACTTTCTTACAATGACTACAAAGGAAAGGAAGCCATGGACTCGAGACCTGAATACGCTTTACGTCTCCGGATTCAAAGCGGGCATTCACAGCTTCTGACAGCGGTTTCCTCGGATCAATGACTGTGTATACCTTTGCTACCTCCATGTTGATCAGATTTTCGGTGTGTGGGTGAAGACAGACTGGGTGTCCAACCAGACCCGCTATGTGTTCAAGTCCTTCCCGATTGAAAAAATGCAAGGGAACTCCAACAAATTCAAGCCACACTGGGACCATAGATAGTTCCAGTTTTGAGGGTGTGATCTCCGGAGACCACTTGGCTACAAACATCGACTGTCCGTCTATTTGCCAGAGACACTGGCTAAGAATTCTATGTCGAGCATTTGGGCAGGGTACTCGAAAAAGAAAAGAGTTTCCCTCCATTTTGGAGACCGAGATGTCCTTACGTTGGCGACTCCATATACCATTCGCAATCGCCTGTACCGCACCTCTAGATGGAGGTTCCTCGTAGAATTGACCAAGGATGAAGTTGTCCCAAGCTTTTCTATTTTTTTCAATCACCGAGTTTGGTATCGTTACACAAGCTTCACCCGAATTAAGAGTGAAGGGAGTACCTTTCTTTGATAGCTTTATCGAGCTACCGTTAACAAGATTTTTTCAAGGGGAGTCAGATGACGGCACCTGATTCACCGGAGAGGCTAGATTGGGAGTAGTAATTGCCGGGTTTGCCTCAATTGTGTTCATCACGGTTTGAGGGTTCCCGGGATTTACTTTCTCACTGGTGACAGCTGATACCGGATGTCGAGGGACTGCGGTTGCTGGAGCAGGGAAATTAGGGTTTCCAGATTTTGACTCCGCCGCCACACGAGAGGATGGGTCGGCTGAAACGGAAGCTCCTAAATTAGCTAAGACCTTGGAGGGCTCAGGTAACTGTTCAGATCTAGGAGATCCGAGGGACCCATTTGTTGAGGGGGGGGATACAGGCGATATGGGCTTCAAGACAGGAACAAGGGACTTCAAAACAGAAACAGGGGGAAGAGCGGTCCCAGATGGGGAGCCGCGAGGAGGTGTTTTTTTGGGTTTCTTTTTAGCCATGGTGGCCGGTAGGAGTCGACGCCGAGATCCGCGAAGGTGGAGGGCGAAGGAATGGGGTCGCGTCTTTTCCTGCTTCCAAGGAGTGTTTTTTTATGTTAGCTCAACGTATAAATTCCATTTTACCGTTACTTCTCCTTACATTCTAGGGTCAGTGTATTCAGTAGTACTTTACTTTTGGCCCCCTTTGAGAGTTTTCCTCAACTCGCCACACAAAGTCTGTCTTCATATCTGACTTCTTTTTGTTGTTGTTGGTTTGGCAGGGCAGAATTTGCAATGCAGGGGATTAGAGAGGAGGTTGTGCAACTAGGAGTTGAGCTCTCGCTATGTGTGGCTGAGTCGATGTTCTTGCTGTGTGATGAAATCTGGAGTGTGTTACAGTTCTGCTTGAAGTTGTGGAAAAGTGTTAGGAGGTTCCGGAAAACTGGTAGTCCCGTTGGAGAAAGGCTGCTTCGTGTGATGCATCATGTCTACTCAAGAAATATCAAACCGAAGAATGGAGTGTATCACAGTGGTTACAAGTCGGTCCATTGGGATTTGATCAGGACGACTTGGGAGGATTTTGTTGCTGGAATCAGAGATTTGCACAATCTTTTTATGAGACTCGAAGTAAATGGAACCTCGGCAG
>NC_025697.1:3524239-3534654 GCF_000633955.1 Camelina sativa
CAAAACATCGAACGACTCTTATATATCATTGCATGTCTTTTAGAATAAATTCGACAAAGAAACAATGTACTTGGTGGTATCAAGCACTATTAGATCAAGCAATCTGTTTATTTTATGAATCAAGAAATGCGTTGTTCTGTTAATCCATATTAAGTTGGATTTTTGCATAAATAACGTTTCGTATAAATTTTTTTGATTTAGCCATGGTTTTAACTATATAAACAATACAATCAACAATTTCTTGATCTCCATGGGGTATCGATTGGCATGGTTTGGCAAGTCATGGATTTGATATATAGTTGCATTAGGTATCTTATTTTAATGTTATTATTACTCAAACAAGAAATTGTCAAAGAAGATTCATTGGAAGATGTTATTACTGAAGTGTTGTAAATCATATTCTACAGAAAGAAGAATCTTGCTTAAGAGGAATGGTTAATCAGGAAACTGACAGTCTCAATGGCTTGCCCTGCTTCTCCAATATCTCTCAATATTATTACAAAATCCAAAAGGAGTTACAACTTCAAAATAAGGAATTGCACGTTGCAGTTGACAATTCAAAGAGATTGTTGAGTGAGTACAAGATGTACAATGTTTCTTCGTTGTAAGTCTCATAACAGAGGCTTTATTGTGCTCACATACAAATAAGTGTTTGTGTGTTTTTTTTTGCTTCTCGAGTCTGAAACTAATCATGTGATCTTAATATCTTATTCGGACCTCATAACAATCCCCACAAAACTAAGTAATAAAAAAACTCACTCAAGGAACAAGCTTGAATATTCACTAAATCCTTTACACATCTTTCTTACACCTAAAACGAAGTGCACTATCACAATAAAGGTGTTTTCGGTTACCTATGAGCCGTTGGTGTATGCGGCATGGTGTATGGTATCTGACTCATGTTCATTGTTGCACCAGGAACCACTGAACCAGGAACTGGAGCAGCATGGGCACCAAAAGCAATGTGAGGTGGAGCTGGGAGGTTCACTGGCGTTCCAACTGCTGAGACCATCGGTCCAGCTACTGGTTGACCTATGGTGGGTGTTCCATACATAGGAGGTCCTGGTGGTGGTTGAGAGACGGCTTGCTTGGCTGATTTGTTTCCTCCTCCAGCAACAGCAACAGAACTGGTGGTGGTGTTGCCGTTATTGCTGTTGTTCTGACCAGTGATTGGTCCTTGTGGTGTTGAGACATCTGCGTTGCCAACACTAGTGATGTCGTGAATGCTTGATCGCCTTCTATCTTTGTTCATTGAGTTCAGGCGAATGAAATACTTTTGAGCGTGGCTTGCCACTTGGGTCGGTGTTCTTGTTACTACAAAGTTGCGAGAAATGCTACGCCAATCACCTTTCCCGTACTTATCCAAACCAAGAAGAAATAACCTGTAACGTCGAAAAGACAAAGACAACAGTTCATCATAATCATTGCATAACCAAAAGGGCAGAAACTTCCAAGTCATAGTATCAAATATGGAAACACACAAACCCCTACCAAACACAACCTAAAAATGATTGGATGTAACACATTAAGGTTTTTGTCTTGCATCCACATCTACATCTAATTTGTATAAAACATGCATTGTCAAAAAAAAAAAAAAAAAACATGCGACAAAGGTCAGAATCCTACTTCCCAATTGCTTCACTGGATTTTAATTTCGTCAATAAACACGAGAGACATTTCTAGACACCGGTATAAAGAGTTCGAATATGAACCTCGTGATTTCTTGTCCTACTTTTCCTATTTTATAACTAGCTACGCATTTTCTAATTTATTAGGAGGATCTATCACAGCCAAAACTCAATTTGTTCAAAAAGCACATGTAAACCACCAAATAGATCAAGATGACAGGGGATTAGACCGAGATAATGGCAAAACACAAGAAAGGTGTACGACTCTGTTAAAATGGATTCAATCAGAAAAATAAGCAATTTTAAAAACTCTCCCAGCAAATAAACAAATCAACAAAGACAGACTTCACTATTACATCAGTTTTGGGATATAAACAGTCAAGCAATTAATTATATGTCACTTATATAACCATTAGATACTTAACTCTAGTTTTTACGCCTTATCTACTCTAATAATATCCCAAAACCACTTGCAGCTTCAAGAGAGTAAAATGAAGACTGAACTTTAAAGTAAGATTTTCTTGTCTCTTTCTAAAAGGAAGGTGGATGGAGTCTACACTAACTATCCTTTTCTCAAGGTTTCACCATGAAAAACAGCATCTAGCATCAACAAGTGGTGGAAAAGACGGTCAAAATGGTCCCGGGGGTTAGATAGCATCTCCCCATCATCTCTAACATGGTGGATGTAATGATATAGCAACTAGTACAGGGAGGTACAGAGAATTAAAGAGAACAGCTTTCTCTCTCCCGTGCCAAGTTATAATCTCAATAAAATCCGAGACTTTTGAAAATATCACGAAACTAAAACCACTTAAAAGAAATTTCTACTTTTCTTTCAAAGCATACGCTGGAGTTACCTCGGGTGAGTCCCCCTATTAAAGTCTCAGATAGAGGAGACCAAGAGCCTAACAAATTCCCTGTGAAAGTCTTGCTTCTAAGTACAGTATGACTTTGAAAACTCTTGACTACTCAGAGGTTCACAAAATTAGACACCCAACAGTACCAAAAATTGTCACTTAAGAGTAATAAAATCAATGTTCTAGAACACAATGAAGACGTGGAGCACATAAGAAACATAATTTTGGAAAGAATAGTAAAAGAATGAGAAGAAGCAGAAACTGGGAATAGTAGCAAAAAGAAAGAAAGAAAGATCACCTGTGCTCATCCTCTGTCCAGGCAATACCCTTTCGTCGCTCCTGATCGGCCTTAGATTTACCTCCTTGGTTAGACTCTCCCGCATGATTGTTACCTCCTTTCTTACTACTTCCCCCTTCATCACCAGCATGACCATTTGATCCTTCAGGAGACCCGTAGGCAGGAAGAGGCACACATCCTGATTCAATCCTACTAACATCTTCAACTAAAAGCTCGTAATGTTCTTTAATCTGTTCAACACTTTTTCCAGGAACATCTGCAGCAATTTTGTCCCACCGTTCCTCGGATTCATCAGTATTATTAGCTAGAGCTCTCTCAAAGGCAATATCATCCTCCCTACTCCACACAGGACCATCACTAACTTCCTCCACCGTCATTTGTCCAATCAAACCCGCCCAAATTCTCTATAGAATCTTACTACACTAAAACCCCTCTCGAGAACACAACTGAGATTTCTGCAAATTTCGAATCGTTTAGAGTTCCTCCACAACCTTAGCAACTGATCATAGATATCAATAGAAAGACAAAAACTTAATAGAAGAATCCCAAAGCCGAGAAACACACCCAACGAACTCAGATCTTCCAAGTATCACTGAACCTAGTTTTTAAAAAAGCTACCTTTAAATTCCAATCAAAATCCAACCATACAAGTAACAAACTACGGATATTAAGAGGACAATACAAAATAAGGATTCACTCCTCCCACGAAAACAAAATTCCTTGAAAATTAAAAACCCTGCTCTCTCTACTGATGAACTCTAAGGACGCAAAGGAAGAAAGATGAATCTAACTTATTGTTCTAAGGTAGAAAAACTAAGATATATCCAGCAACATGGAGATTGAAACGATGGAATCAGAGGACTGGTAGGAAAAAAAAATGTTAAAAACTTTGTAGGAAGAGAAAAATTAGGGGTTTCTCTTGGGTTTTCTAGGGATTGCAACACAACTTGAACAAGGAAAGAGAGAGAGAGAGGGGTCAAAACGCCATTGTTTAAAGAGGAAGTTCAAACAAAAGAAACAGTGATAACCATAAGAGCGCCCACACACACACACACACACACACAATCATTGATTGCAACAGTTTTCACAGACAGCTCAACTCCGCTGTTATTTTTTTTTTTCTCCCTTCTTTTTTAGTATTTTTGGTAATGTTGACTATTTAATATATATATTCCTCATTGTACCAAGTAATTTTTTAAAATTTTTTGTTGACCAAAATTTTGATTATCATGGCAAAGTGGTTATTTTATTGATGGTGATTTTTTAAAAACTTTGGAAACATTGTGATTTGCATATTTCACTTTCATAATGCTTTAGCATGTGCCTTTGATATTTTATTGGTGACATTTGGGGTCTATGACAATCATTGATGAATAATATTTTTTTTTGTACGGTGTTTTTATTTTATTTTTATCATAAGGCAATATAAATAATACTGTACTTGTAAAAATTATTCTTCTAACTGATGAAACTCAGATGCTAACTCAACTATTTTATTATAAGTTAAAGAGATGACGCTTTTCTCCAACAACAAAAAATTTGCTAATTTCCTATGGAAATAACTTTCCAATTTATGCAATATCTGTTTTTGTAGTTAGTCATTGTATATGATTACTTTTTAGAATACACTATTCATTTTTAAGGGAAGACTGTTTTTTAAAAATGTTTTAATACCTTTTGGAGATTTTTTAAAACATAGTAGTATTTATTAAAATATTTCTTGTCAACAAATTACAAAAAAAAAAATATGAAATCAGCAAACGTCCAACTTTCTTTAAATATTTGGACGATCTTGAATTAAATTCGATAAAATTTTTATAGACACGTGGAAAAAAACTAAAATGTTACAAAAAATGTAAATAAACGGTCAATCATAAATTTAGAATTAGTAGATTCAAAACGAAAAACGATGTTTAGTAAAAAATTTACCAATATATAAACAGATGTTGCCAAAAAAAAAATACTATATATAAGATTATGATTAGTAGTAAATTTAATTTTATAACAGTTATGGATTATGTAGGGTTTATCAATCACAAAATCACAAGTTATTATTTCCATAAATCTTTTCTTTTGTAAAACTAGTTATTTGAAGTGAAAATAACATTTAGCAAGGTATACTTAGTATATTTTTAGAGTTGATAATTATGTTATTTAACTAATGATTTTTTTTTTGTTTACATCTTATTGATTCAGTAGTTTTATAGATTGCTAAAACGAATTGGAAAAAAGTAAAAAAAAACAAAAAAAAAAAGAAAGAAAAAAAAGTGGTGGAGAGGTGGACAAAGAAGTTAGGGAAGATGTTGACGTCTTATCCATAAATATCCACCAAAAGATCCAATCAGACCGGTCCCCATCAGCCCCCCTCACAGGTCCTTCATTTATCTTTTTTCCTTTTTTTCTCCCATTTTTATGCGAATCTATCTCTTCCATTATTATTATGGGATATTGTGTTTTCTTTGTTCTAACTTTTTCCCCCAATTGAGGAAAAAAACCGAACTTACTCGATCGATTAAAATCAGATGTTCAACAACATGGAGAAATTGTTACCACAGCTTTTGGTTCTAGCCAGCAAATTTAACAAGCTTTACTATTATCTGATTTTAAATTTTTTAGTAAGAAACTTTCTATTACGTTTGCTATTACGATACCAATCTACGACTATTATTATATCAACAAAACAAATGAAACAACGATACAAAACAGAACTATTACTAGCCTGAAGATATTTTGAAGAAAAAGCCAAAAGATAACCATTGATATATATATATAATTTAGTTCCAATGTAGACTTACTTATAAACCCGAAAAAGAGCATCTTTTTTATTTCAAACATGAAAAGGGTTTGTTTGGTTGTTCCAAAATGTGCTCTCATAGTCATATATTCATATGACAAAACAAGCAAACAATGAAGAAAAGTTGAGTAACCCCAAAAGAGCAAACAGAGCTCTTTCTCATACAACTTGAAGTTTAAACAAATACAATACCTCCTTGTCCTTCTGAAATACCTTGGCATCCCATAAAACCTAAATAGTGTGCTTTCAGAATTTATTTCCATGGAGAACAATAGCAAACGCCCTACAAAACAATAAAATCAATTTTGTAAGATACAGATAGAGCACAAGATGGTTACAGATACTGTTCATTATCTAGCAGCCTGCTCAAGTTCTTGATTGCCCAAAGAAATCTATATAGAGGGCTTAGAACGGGAAGTCTACGTTTTTCACATAAACAACTAACTAAGGCTGCTTAAAATCAAGATTTCTGCTTTTAAGGTTGCAACAGAAGATTAAAAGAGAGGAAGAAGTATTAACAAGGATTTGAGATGCAAACCTCTGGTTAGCGAGGTACTTAAGCAGCAGCCTGTAGCAACTCCCTGTCAGCGCGTTCCCTGATCCTTCTCTCGAGCTCTGGCCTAAAGTGTCTTATCAGACCTTGAACGGGCCATGCAGCTGCATCACCCAATGCACAGATTGTGTGTCCTTCGATCTGTTTGGTTACCTCCTGGAGCATATCAATTTCTTCCAGCTTTGCATTACCAACTTTCATTCTCTCCATGATCATCCAAAGCCAACCTGTTCCCTCTCTGCAAGGAGTGCACTGCCCACAGCTTTCATGCTTGTAGAAGTAAGAGAGCCTTGCAATTGCATCCACAACATCGGTTGACTTATCCATCACAATGACTGCTGCAGTTCCTAACCCTGATTGGACAGCCTTGAGCGCATCAAAATCCATCAGCACATCCTCGCAAATGTTCTTAGGAATCAGAGGAACGGATGAGCCACCAGGGATGATAGCGAGTAGATTGTCCCATCCACCTCTAACACCTCCACAATGCCTCTCAATCAGTTCCTTGAGAGGTATACTCATCTCCTCTTCGACCGTGCATGGCTTGTTTACATGGCCCGATATACAAAACAGCTTTGTCCCCGCGTTATTCTTTCTACCGAAACTAGAAAACCACTCAGGTCCACGCCTTAAAATGGTAGGCGAAACAGCCACTGTTTCAACATTGGTAACAGTTGTGGGACAGCCATATAAACCAGCGTTAGCAGGGAACGGAGGCTTCAACCTAGGTTTTCCTTGCTTCCCTTCAAGGCTTTCAAGAAGCGCAGTCTCTTCACCACAAATGTATGCACCAGCACCAAAGTGGATATAAACATCAAAATCATAGCCAGAACCACATGCATTCTTCCCCAAGAGACCAGCTGCATATGCTTCTCTTCTAGCCTTCTCAAGATTCAAACGTTCATTCACATATTCACCCCTGATGTAAATGTACGCTGCACTAGCTCTCATTCCAACACCAGCAATCAAACACCCTTCCAACAATTTGTGAGGGTCATGACGCATGATCTCCCTATCTTTACAAGTTCCAGGCTCACTCTCATCAGCATTCACAACCAAATAGGAAGGACGGCCATCAGATACTTTAGGCATAAAAGACCACTTAAGACCAGAAGGGAAACCAGCACCACCACGTCCACGAAGACCAGACTTCTTCATTTCATTGACAATCCAATCAGTACCCTTGAGCACCAAATCTTTGGTCCTATGCCAATCACCTCTCTTCATCGCACCTTTGAGAAATGGGTCATGTAGACCATAGAGATTGGTAAAAATCCGATCTTCATCCTTGAGACCACCGAAATGAGTCTTTTCCGGAGGTGGAGGAGGTGGAGGCGGCTGTGGAGTGGTGGAAGTGGATGCAGCTTGGGTGCTGAATGATCTCAAAGCTGGAGCCAATCTGTTACTGTCCTTCCAAAGTGATACTGCCCTTTGCAAACCAAGAATCCCCCTAACGGGTGCCTATCATCAAATCCATATAACATAGAGGTTATATTGCAAATCAATTCAAAGTAACAAACATTCAAACGCATGATTCTGGTTCAATAGCAAAACATCATAAAACCAATTAAAGGAAGTGAATAAACCCAATCGCTCTTGAAAAATACGATAACCTCGAGCAGATCAAATCAAATTCCAATCAATCACAACCAGCTAGATCTATATGAAAGAAGATGTCGCATTTTGAGATTATACAACTACATACGAAATAAATACAATCAACGTCTCAAATTCCAAAAACCCTAACAAATGCGATCGGGAGAGAGATTAAAAAAAAAAAAAAAAAAACACATAACCTAGAAATGAAATTGAAGATCATCAAAGTGAGTGCGCGAAAGAGAAGATATAACATACCATTGGAGACAAAAAAAAATCCGCGAAGTAGTCGTACAGAGAGAGAATGGTCTTTTTGTTCTTGAAGCCACCTGAGACCAACGCGAGTTATTAAGGTAGCTTAGACGGACGGAGTTATAATCCCTCTCCTACCTGAGACCGACGAACTCGAGATGAACTGCTTGGTTTAGATTAGTCCGCGTCTTCATGACGTTAACTTTTTCCTAATGTTTTATGGGCCTCTCTTGGGCCCAGCCCAAATAATGCGGTCTGGTAAAAATCAATAAACGTAAAATATGTGGGTCGAATGTGAAATATTTATAAAAGTATAGGGAATAATTTACATATAAAAATATATGGAGCGTCTTTTTATAATTTTCTCAATTTCCCAATTGCTTCTGGCCGGCGATTAGCGGAGGCGGTGGTCCGTTCGAATTCGATAGAGCGACCCAATTTTGATCTGCTCTTCCTAGGAGACTATTTGAGTTTCACGTTTTTGGTGAGTACCGTTTATCTATTATCTCTAGACTCTAATATTATGATGATTCAGTTTCAGGATTTAATTTAAACCCTAAATTTAAATTGTTATAAATATTTCTGATGATGGTTTAATTCGTTGTATTTAGGTTTGGATTTGTTATGGAAGATTCCTCAGTTTCAACAAGTGCATGGGGTGCCAATATTGGGGTTGAGGTATATAAGTCATATATCTGGATGCGTCTGTGTTATATTGTGTTGGGATAATTGTGTTTCTTGTGGTTTTTTTTTTCTTTTTCTTTTGATCCCTTAGTGGATTTGGTTTGCTATTTAAGGTAATGGTGCAATTGGGTTATTGCAGCATCTAAAGAAGCATGGTCACGGCTGGAAGGAAAGTACTAGTTTAGGAATCGCTGAACAGGTGAGCTCTTTGATTCTTGTAACTGCTACTTTGGTCTGTATGCTTTTTTGATCCAAGAAGTATGTGTGTTTCCAACTTTTTAGTAAAATTTTATTTTGCTGAGTGTCTGTATTTGCTGTTTTACTGGTCAATTTCTTATGCTGATTTGTTCCCTGACAATTGCTCTACTTGTAATCAGGGGATACTGATGCCTATAGACACGCAAGTGAAACATAACAAACTTGGACTGAGAGCAGAGAAACTAAAGATACAATGGAGGAAGAAAATTCTAAAGTCTCAGGCTACCATTCCTCAAAACAGTGAAAAAGTAAGCGTTGTTGCTTTAGAAATTGTTCTTTTTGGTTCTGTTTCTTAGCTGTGTTGAATTAGACCATAAGAAGTAAGTAGAACTGAATGTGCATTCCTTTTTTCTCTCTTTTTGACAGTTGAGTTGCTGTGTTCAGGTGTCAAACGTTATGGGTGAGTCCTCTGGATCAAGCAGTTCATTGCCTGCTATCAATTCTTCCAACATTGGGTTTCAGGTATTTATGTCGAGCTGTGTTCTATCTTTAAGTTTTACTGTGTGTTTTCCTTGTTTCGAATGATATAATATAAATGGTATTTAACCAATGGTAAACTTTGGAATATGCAGCTACTAAAGAAGCATGGCTGGACGGAAGGCACTGGTCTTGGAGTCGCTGAACAGGTAAAGTTGCATATGCTTATTATATCAATTCTGGTTCTGTCTAGCTGTGGAAACGCAGTGTCCCTTTATCATCCTGGTTCCGTTCTAATTGCGGAATCGTATATCGATGCAATGTTATTCGCCATCCAATAGGAATGTTTCACTTCTCTAATTGTACTCTCGTTCCGAGCAGGGCATATTGGTGCCTGTACAAGCAGAGCCAAAAAACAACAAAAGAGGATTGGGAGCTGAACAACCAGCTAAGAGAAAAGCGGCACAACCTAAGGCTACAGCTTCTGAACACGAAAAGGTCTTGATTCCCTTTAAATCTGTAGCTACATTATGATGAAAAAAGTATTCATGCACTGATAAAGAGTATGCATCAACCACACTTCATATCCCAATAGTGCTGGACTTGGTTATACTTTATCATGTAGCCATGAGCTTTCTTGGTTTAAAATACTTAGCAGGCTCGAGGTAGTTGATATCCATTTTTAACAGAGTAGTAGTGCACACATTATATCTAAGGCACAAAACTTATATTTTCCTTTAACTATAAATTTCAGGATGAAGGAGACTCAAAGAAGAGCAAGAAGCTCTCTAAGAAAATGCGGAAGATGATGGAGCACGAAAAGCATTTACAGGAAAAAGAATTTGAACGAGCCTTCTTTAGGGAGTTCTGGCCTGATAATTTATAACTAGGTTTTCTCCTTTAGTTCTTATTGACCTGGATGTTCCAAAAGCTTTCTGTAATTACTACAAATTTAGAGTAACTCTGTTTCCTATAATGCCTTGATCTATGAAAAAAGATAGTTATATCTCTGAAACATTCTTCCATAGATTAATCTACCTTTTGACATTTACAAAATGAAAAAAAAAAAAAAAAAAAA
>NC_025697.1:3534712-3542206 GCF_000633955.1 Camelina sativa
AAAAAAAAAAAAAAAAAAGATAATGGACTTAAAATTGCAGAAAATGCAAGCAAAACGTTTTGCTTGTAAGTTTCTAATTTGTATGTTCATGTGTCTTGCATTGGCTTACTCATGCATATAGCATGACCATTTCACTTTACATTATGGAAGCAAATATAATAATTATATGATTCAACATGAGAGTTACTGAAAATTCTAGCTTTTGGTAATCAAAAGACTTCAAATTCTCTTATTTTGTCTGCTTAATTAATTAACTTTTTTCTTGTAGTTAAAAAATAAGAATATTATAAGAGTACATACAGTATTCGGTTGAAATAAATGGGCCGAGAAAGAAAGGCCCATTAATACGTCCCAAATAAAATAGAAATTGTTATATCTTCTTCCTTCGCTGTCGTCGTAGTTCCCAGACAAGCTCGCCTTTTCTGCAGTGCTCCGCCGCATCCGAAGCCATCTTTTCAAAATCGTCGAGCTTCAACAATGACGTCACTTCTCCTACCTTCACCTCAATTTCTCCAAACTCGAAACCAGAGAAATGGCCAACGATTGGTTCTCCCTCGAACACCACTGTTCTCCCCACTACCCTCTCTCCGTCAGCTGAGACCGAAACACATCTCTGTTTCCGCCGCAGCGTCGAAGAAACAATCGGAGATTGTCACGGCTCAGACTCCGAGTGCGAAGAAGAATTCGAGCGTGGAGGAGGAGACAGAAGAGGAAGAAGTAGAGGAAGATATGTTGTGGATTCAGGAGAAGGCGTTAGACCTAGTCGAGTTCACTGGATCGGTGACTCAGGCGATTCCAGGTCCTCGAGTTGGAAGTAGCAAATTGCCGTGGATGCTCGCTGTTCCGTTAGCTTACGTCGGCGTCACTTTCGTCACTGCTTTTGTCAAAACCGTTCAGAAGTTCTCTTCTCCTAAAGCTCAACGCAGGAAACTGGTCTCTGATTCCATTCTCTATCTCTCCCTCTCTCTCTTTTGTGATCCTTACTTGAACAAAAGAACTGATTCGATTTTTTGTTTTGGAATCTCTTCAGGTGAATCAGAATGCTATGCTTTGCAGATCTATAGATGAACTGTTACGGAAAGATGGAACAGTGCATAGCTCTGAGCTTAAGGCACTTGAACAGAAGGTTTTGTATATATATTTGTATGTCATTGATCTTTTTGGTTTTGATCTCTTAATCATTTTGTTTGCTACATCCAGACAGAGTTCAACATGGAGGAGATATTGAGAAAATACATTCGCTATGCGTTGAATGAGAAGCCCTTTAATCCCGACCTTGTTGCTGATCTCATTCATCTGAGAAGAGCTTCTGGTTTGAATGATTCTCAGATTCCTGAGATTTTAAATGAGATCTCTCGTCGTATTGTTAAAGAAAAGGGTTACCAAACAAACCTCTCTTTTTGAAGGTTCTATCTTCCATTGTTACAATCTTCTTTTGTTGTTCTTGACATCGTTGGTGTTTTTGCAGGTCCGGTAGTGATGAAAATGCAAGGGTTCACAGAAAAAGGTTTCAAGAGAAAACTTGCTGTGCAGGCCCTTTTTGGAAAAATTTACTATCTTTCTGAGGTAATGGATGCGGAAACATTTACTTCTACTTGAGAGAATCTGCTTACTCTTTTCAACATCTTCATTGATCTATTCATAGAGCCAAATATGTGATAGATTTTCTAACTCCATTCTCTCTTCTATATAGCTTCCTGACTTCTGCTCAAAAGACAACTCCTTAATCGTCAAGGAAATATTCGGAGTTACAGAGTAAGTTAGACTCTCAGGTTGCTACTTTATTCTTGTGCTTTTACAACGTTCCTTTTACTTGACCAATCTCTACAAAACATTTCAGTGAAGACGCAGAGAAGCTGCGGATACACGCGCTTGCTGAAGCTGGAGACATAGAGGCACTTGAGAAAATGGTGGAATTTGAGAAAACTGCCGAGTCTTCCTCAGATAAAGAAGAAGATTCAAATGAAGAAGATGACTCTAATACCACTCCTTAAACATGTTTGTTCAACACTAGGATTTTTTCCAAAGGGTTTTTCCTTCTTATGTTCTTTGACTTATATATATCACATTGTTCACAGCGGTAGACGTCAAAATTTTCAACCAAAATTTGCCTTTTGCGATAAGCACTGACGCTACTTGTAATAGAAATTTACTCCATCTGAAATGCAGCACATCAATACAAGTTGTGGCTTATATTAAACAAACATTGTCTTTGCTAAATCTAAACTCATACAGATTTATAAAAGGAAAATTTTTAAAAAGGGCTCGAGATACTTTAGCTTCTTAGTATAAGCTCTTCTACAAGCACATATGTTACTTACATTAAGCCAAAGTACTCACTAAAAACTCTTCTGTGTCTGAAAAATGGATTCCGGATGCTTTTGGTGCTAACCTAATACACCTTGAAATGTAAAATCCTCAGGACTAAATCAGTTTCCTGGAGTTCAAGAGTTTTGATCCTCAATCTCGAAATCGATCAGGCTTCGCAGGTACAGTCTGAAAGGTGTACCTGATAATTTGAGGCTAACAGATTTCTGAGTTGACTTTCCAGTTTCCCATCAATACAAGTTTTCATCAAACTGCCTCCTTGAGATTGAATGTTCTGACAGTTTCCCTGGCGTGGTCATGTTCGTGGAGCTCGACTAGTATTCTCTTTAACCTGCGGGCAAGACCAGTGGTTTCCACATCGTCCAGTCCTGAGGCAAGCCTTTTCTCGAGATTTCTTCTAAGTGTCAAAGTACAGTCCACAAGAGGTTGCAGCGGACGACTGCAAAAGCAATTAAATCATTTTAGTATGTATCAAGGACAGGTTCAATATGACTTGGTAATGTCCTATACGAGATGCTGATACCATGTGAATCAAATGAAGATAAACAATGATATTTTGTCTAAGACGAATGAGAGTCCAAAAAATAAGCATAAGACCACCGTCTGACCAATACTCCTGAATTTGAGGGACGTGCCTAGACTTTTTGCAAGATCAAAGTACGTAATGTACACATCTTAGTCCCCATCAACATCCCTACTTTACTTATTCTTGAATGGCACTCGTAGAATACAGCTTAACTTTTCGTGCAGACGGATTGTAATCGAATGGTAAACGATATGCAACATAAAAGGTGTAAACTATAATGTACTACAATGAACTATGAGCAAGAGAAAGCATCAGATTTAATTGTTAATCACTGTTACCTGTGGGTTCGTGTGACGCTTGGTCCTGTCCATACTCCAGACAAAGAAGCAATGATCCTTTCAGTTCTTGTCACAGCATCATGGATATTTGATGCAATGCTTCTGACATGGGGTAATACTTTTCCAAACAAAAGGTCACTAAGAGCCAAGTTCTCCAACACTGGAAGCGCCAGGATGTCTTTCCACATACATATATTTCTCATAAGACGGACGGATGTCCCAAACCTATATGCAGCAACTTGTGGAGCATTAGGTACAGCCTTCAATACCAGAGGATCCCATGTCGGAACCTGGAGAACAAAGAAATAACCAGAGGATATTATTAGTCCATTATCTCATAACAGAGTCTGTTTTTATTAGGAATTAGCAAGAGGTGTAACATATTCAAATTCATACGCTAATAGCTGCAATGGCTTCAACAAGTCGAGCACGAATAGCATTAAATAGTTCCGCTACGGCCTCACTGGAAGCAGGAACATAATTTGTCACCAAGCTTGTAGCAGCAACGGCATTTCTTGTCTCCTGAGTGCTAAGTATATCCCAACAACGAACTATCTGGTGGTGCAAAATGGGAATCGCAACCTTCTCCACTAGCTCAGGGACAAGGTTGGCATCAGTATCATCTGGTGCAAAATCATCCTCATCTTCTGGCTTGCCGTAATCAAATAGCAATCCATGCCTGGAGACAGAAATTGTAAGTCAGACCACTTCCAAAAATGTAAAAACAATGGGTTTAGCGCATACACGCTTAGAGACTAATGCCTACTAGATAGTATAAGTGATCTGTGTTTTGACAATGTAAGTTTGGATAACTAGGAAAGTTGGAAAGTTAAAAATCACGAGTAGCTTACCATTTCATGTCAAAGAAATCCACATATTGATGAAGAGGATCCCATTTTAAAAGCTCCAGTCTTACATAAGGTGAAAAGATGGAAGGAACAGTCAAAGACATGTAAGCATCCCGATAAGTAGATGAATAGTCTCGCTTCCACCTCTCAAATCTTGCCTTCACCATCGAAAGCTGGGAGTACTCCTCAGATGCATCACTAAAGACCTTATCAGCACACTGAAGTAAGCTATCTCTCGTCTCCTTATAAGCTGAAGTCTCACTGTCACTCTCGTCAGTGCTTGATTCTCCTTCTATTTTCAGAGAAGATCCATCAATCTCCATGGCTGATGCACGCTTATTTTCAAATCGAGCTCGCCTTTTCTGCCGATCTGCAGCCCTCTGTTCAACTTCCCTGCGCTTCTGCAGGTTTTCATCTCTGCCAAATTCGTCAAGCTTAACTGGTTGATTCGTCTGCTGTCTTATAGAAGCAGATGCAGCCAACGCAGCACTTGTGGCAGCTGCAATCACTGAAGTACTCCGTCCTTGTTTGTTTAGAACTGCCATTGCTGCTTTTACAGCAGCCCCCAACTCTGCCATTTCATCATCGTTATCTGCAATTCTCCTTTCTAGAATAGATAAAGAATGTTTTTCATTAAGTTCCTTCATTTGATCTTCAATTTCCTCAATTAAGGAACCCTTTTCCTGCAAAAGAAAATACACAACATTAACTAGGAGTTCTATTCTAACAACCAGTTGTCTTGCAACTATTTCTATGNGCATACACGCTTAGAGACTAATGCCTACTAGATAGTATAAGTGATCTGTGTTTTGACAATGTAAGTTTGGATAACTAGGAAAGTTGGAAAGTTAAAAATCACGAGTAGCTTACCATTTCATGTCAAAGAAATCCACATATTGATGAAGAGGATCCCATTTTAAAAGCTCCAGTCTTACATAAGGTGAAAAGATGGAAGGAACAGTCAAAGACATGTAAGCATCCCGATAAGTAGATGAATAGTCTCGCTTCCACCTCTCAAATCTTGCCTTCACCATCGAAAGCTGGGAGTACTCCTCAGATGCATCACTAAAGACCTTATCAGCACACTGAAGTAAGCTATCTCTCGTCTCCTTATAAGCTGAAGTCTCACTGTCACTCTCGTCAGTGCTTGATTCTCCTTCTATTTTCAGAGAAGATCCATCAATCTCCATGGCTGATGCACGCTTATTTTCAAATCGAGCTCGCCTTTTCTGCCGATCTGCAGCCCTCTGTTCAACTTCCCTGCGCTTCTGCAGGTTTTCATCTCTGCCAAATTCGTCAAGCTTAACTGGTTGATTCGTCTGCTGTCTTATAGAAGCAGATGCAGCCAACGCAGCACTTGTGGCAGCAGCAATCACTGAAGTACTCCGTCCTTGTTTGTTTAGAACTGCCATTGCTGCTTTTACAGCAGCCCCCAACTCTACCATTTCATCATCGGTATCTGCAATTCTCCTTTCTAGAATAGATAAAGAATGTTTTTCATTAAGTTCCTTCAATTGATCTTCAATTTCCTCAATTAAGGAACCCTTTTCCTGCAAAAGAAAATACACAACATTAACTAGGAGTTCTATTCTAACAACCAGTTGTCTTGCAACTATTTCTATGCACATGGCAATCTAAAAGCAGTACTAGATACAAATATGGTAGGGTTCACAGCTGGTCTTTCGTTTACATATTTGAACAAAAGAATGACCAGCTAGAATTTCGTTCTATTAAGGTATAGTTTATGCATTCAAGAATCCATACAACTCTATACAGGAAAGATCATATGTTGTATGTCATGAAAAATAGCGGTAAACCCAGTTTTAGTTGCAATTTAACAGATATCATTTGCCTTCCAAAGATGAAGTCTAACTACAAGTGTCAGAGAAAATGTGCCACTAGAACCTAGGTTTCCATGAAAATATGGACATTGGATTCATGATCCTATGCAGTCAAATGATATGAGAGGAAGAGACATCAAGAGATGCACAAAGAAAGCAGTCGATGTTGGCATCACAAAAATTAAAAACGATAGGCTTGCAACATAAACAATATGTATATGACCACAGTCACAACATATATTAAAGCGTACCTGCATGAAGTCGCAGATAACAGAAATGAAGTCTCTCAGTTTTTGCATGAAGACATACTTGTCTCCAGCTGCAGCTAGAGAACTTTCAAGAGCTGTGATACTCATCAACGAAGCAGTCAAATTCTCATCTGTCTTGGTAAGCGAGGAAACGGTTTTTGCATGAGACTCCTGGAGAATAATAAATGTGGGACATTAGAAACCAAATCATAAAGCAAAGAGACACTAGGAAAACCTCTGTGCTGAGCTACATTTTACACTTCACCTTAACTAATAGTTAACTAGAATAACAATAACAGAATAAAAATACAATGATATTACCCAAACACCAGGAGAAGGCAACAGATTCATAAATAGGAAGAAGCCAAGTCCATAGGGCAATACCTTAAGCTTCTTAACATTGTCTTGCAATGCCTTCTTGGCAAGCTCGGCTTGTTGTGACATTGGTAGAGTATCAACACTAGTAGCTGGACCAATGGTAGGAGGCAGAGAAACATTCGGCATTGGAATCCCGGCATGATAAGCATACCTCTGCGGTTGCTGTTGTGGTGGTGGCTGCTGATTAGGATGCAAAGGCACGCCAATTCCATTACTACTTACAGTCCTATGAGACCCTTCATCCATTCTTTTACCAATACCCTTCTTAAACTGCTCTTCCTCCCACAACTTCTCTTCTTCATCCTCATCCTCATAAAAACTACTTTTCGTGGTTTCTTTAGCAGTAGGATTATCATCACCGAAATCAAACACACCTTTCTTATCACCTTTTTGCGGTCTTGCACCGATGAAAATACCCTGAAAGTCTGCTTCCTCGTCGCTGACTCCTTCAACAGCAGAATGATTTGCGGTACCACCATCCAGTGATATGTAATCAGGCGCAGGTGCTGAACGTGACTGCCTCATCTTCTCCCGCTTGGCTCTAATAACAGCTGCCTGATCGGCAAACGCATCTTCAGGCCGATCATCTTCCCCTTCCTCATCGAAGTCCAAATCCGAAACCTGTTTGACCACATCCTTCAGACTCTGCTGCTCATGGTCCTGGGGAGGTTTGATCAAACCCTTGAGTACAACCTTGGGCTCGGCATTGGCACTAGGGCGAGAATAAGGAAGCGTACGTGTGTTCTTCTGGAGCTCAAGCAGCGCCTCTTTCGTATAAGAGCCGGCCTGGGGAAGCACGTTAGAAAGCGGAGACACGGTGGAGAAAGAAGAAGAAGAAGAAGAAGCGGGACGATGTTCCTTGGTGGAAGAGTGTTTGTGAGAAGATCCCAAAACGCCGAGACGCGAAGAGGATTTGACACGGTCTCTCCCGTTCTTAGGCTTTACCGTCACACGGAGAGCTCCATCTTCTTCCTCCTCCTCGTCGTC
>NC_025697.1:3542839-3545790 GCF_000633955.1 Camelina sativa
TGGAGAAAGAAGAAGAAGAAGAAGAAGCGGGACGATGTTCCTTGGTGGAAGAGTGTTTGTGAGAAGATCCCAAAACGCCGAGACGCGAAGAGGATTTGACACGGTCTCTCCCGTTCTTAGGCTTTACCGTCACACGGAGAGCTCCATCTTCTTCCTCCTCCTCGTCGTCGGCGAAACTTAGGAGTTTCTTCTTCGGGGTCGAGGCTGGGAGTTTTTTAGGTTTCGACGAAGGAAGAGCCGAAGTCGGCGTTTTTGTCGCGGCGGTAGCATCTTTACCGTCGATTTCACCATCGCCGTCGTCCCCGCGCCGCCGGAAATTCCTAGGACGGTTACTTCCCATACTCTCTCTCTCTGTCGAGAATTAGGGATTTTACAGTTAGGGATCGAAACTTTGAAATTAGTTTGTTTTCCTGATCCTCTGTGCTTTGCTTATATCTCAATGAAATAAAGAAGGAAATTTTAAAGAAAAAGGAAAACTTAAAAAAAAATTATAACAATATTGCAAATAGGGAAGCAATAATGTTGTAAATTGCATTTTCTTTCACTTTTTTTCTTTCTGCGTTCAGGATAATACTAAAAAAGAGAACAGCTTTTGCCTTCTTTCTTTTGCTTTCCATAACCAAAGGAAGAGAAGCAAACAAAAAGAGGAAGAAGATGAAGAAGAAAGAAGAAACAACATTTAACTGTTAAAATAGTTTTTACGAAATTCATTCATTTTTTTTATTATTATTATCATAAATCAATTCCCATTGCATCGGTGAATCACGCCGTTACTATTACTTCCTTGCACTTGCTTCTTCTTCTGATTCTGTTGGTTAATCTTGTCAAGTCCCCATATCCTTATGGTTCCATCATCGCTTGCTGAAGCCAACATGTGAAGGTTCGTCGGGCTCCAGCTCACGCAGTTAACCGCTCCTGCATGCCCTGGTAGCTCAGTGATTAACTTCCCTGTTGATCTGTGCCAAATGTATACCTGCAAATAAACATCAATGCGTGCACTCTTGTCACCAAAACAAAATCCGCACATAACTAACTCGCAGAGAGATCAACAGAATATAGAAGCAAGATGATCATTCAGCATTTGGTTGTGTTCTGTCCAATTTGATCAAGTTTTGGACCCAATTCTAAATCCTAAACACGCATAGATCAACTGAAGGAAACAACCATTCCTCCATCCAGTAGAGATTCCGAGAACAGAGACTGACATTTCAACATCTGATTACATTCTGTCTAAACTGATGATCAAATGAAGAAAGAAACAACCAGTTCTCAGTTCTGAGAATACTTAAGAGAACAGACCAGATTACACTGTCATTCGATTTAGCTACGTTCTTTTATGTGTTTATGTGACGATACTATGGCAAGGAAAAGAGCAGATTTTACCTGAGAATCCTCGCTTCCACTAGCAATAAAAGCTTGTTTGTACCCACCAAAGCATGATCGGATGATGAATCGTGAACGCCTGTGGCCTTTGTACCTCGACACAATCTTGGGGTCACCTTCGATATTCCAGAGACGGATTTCCTGGTTTAGGAGATTTACCAGAAGATATTTGTTGTCATTCGAAAGCGAGAACGATGTTATCATGTCTTCCTCTTCAATCAATCTCTCCACTGTAGCTTCCCTATCAAATAGGGAAATCACCGAATCCTTGCATACACTTACGAGCCACTTTCCATCATCTGTCATTGCTATATCTGATACCTTCTGCGTCCTCTGACCTTTCCAGCATTCTATCTCTCTACCATCTAAATCCCACATGCATATGCTTCGGTCTGTCATCCCAGCGATTATTCCCTGGCCGTCAGGATACCATCCGCAAGAAATGGGACTAATACCACCTTTTTCATACATTTGAGCACAGTCTCCTGAATCAACATCCCAGCGTCTGATAACCTCTTCTGCTCCACATGTAAGAACTTGACGATCATCAGGACTCCATAAGATGGCAATTACGGGTTTCTGGTGGCCAACAAGCGTATGCTTCAACGAAATTTTCCCATCTGCGTTGATCTGAAAAGTACATTTTACGTGAATCAGAAAATAGGTTGCCTCCAAGAAAATAGGTAACAAATCAAAACTTTAACAGGTTAGCCAAAACTCAATTCAGGTAAGCCTTTGTTGGTGGGTCAGCATTACCTCCCATATAATCGCAGTCTGATCCTTGGAAGACGACGCCAGATATTTGCCATTATGAGAGAATTGCAAGAACCAAACTTCATCGGTATGTGACGCCAAGATCTGAACCATTCACGTAGAGAGAACTTAACGAATGTGATTTTAAGTCAGTAACGCACACATGCACTGCAAGTCTGACTAAACTACAAACAGAAACAAAAGATGCCACACAAGTAATTAATTAATTAAAGGAACGCAAGTACAGGTGAGAGCAAAGAAAGAATGTACTACATAGCCAATGATGGAAAAGGAATAACGGCGAAAGAAAAGAGGCATCAGGTTGAGACAATTGCAGCACGTTGTTCTGAACTATCCAAACGGTACAGACAAGATCATGATCACCAAGAAACGAAACAACAACAACAACTTGAAAAAAACGGAGAAACATTCGCAGCAGAGCAGTCTAACCTGAACAGTCTGAGAAGGAAGTTGGTGCTTCCCGCATTGATGATCGGTATACAAAGACAAATCACTATCCAAGGTATTATGGAAAACACAAGAATCCCGCTGGATATGAAGGGAATTCTCAACTAAACACTCCAACCTCTTTTCTGGGATTATAACAGAAGCAGGAAGCAAGTTTTGCAGTTCCTCCAGAATCTTGGACCTTGAATTGACACTTTCTTTACCTGGAGACGAAGTGGTATGTGATATAAGGCTGGAAGGTGACATAAGGGAGGAAGCAAGCTCGTGAACACGCTTTGTATTAATACGAAGAGGCACCATCTCATTCCTTAAGGTGCCTAGCGCATCAAGTATCTTTTCAAATTTCA
>NC_025697.1:3546513-3576120 GCF_000633955.1 Camelina sativa
GGATTCTACTTGATCAATCAGAGATATGTAAAGCCATGGAAATAAGAAAGAAACAAAATGGGACTAACAAGTGAGTCTCTGAAAACTCATGTAGACCTAGTAGCACAAGATAGTGAGTATAGCAAAAAGATGAGCATTCAACACAATCGAGAATAACCGGAGCAGTGAATCAAAACCCAATTGATCAAAACTATAAAAGAAAGAGTTGTACTTTTCACTTTGTTCGATCAGAACAACCACCTGCTCAATCGGTTCACCCAGTGGAAATAGTAATACATACGCACGATCGATTTAGTCAATAGCGAAAATTAACTGAATTAAACCAACAAAATCGACATCAACATCGCCCAAAATCAATCCAGAGAAACCCAATTCGCCAAAATCAACAATCGAAGTAAAAAATAAGAAGAAGGATCACTACAATATGAAGATCAATTAACGATCTAACAAGGAAGAAATCAAAAAGGGGGGTGAGCAGAAAAATCCAATCTTACCCAAATAAGAAGCAAAACCCAGGAAGCAAAAGATAAGGTTTGGCGATGGCAGAAGAAATAGAGAGAGAGAAGATTAGGAAACAGCCCGGAAACGAAGGGGGAGAAACTCGATAGAGAGATGCACAAAGCGGTGAGAAGATGCGAGAGAGAGAGAGAGAGAGAGAGAGAGAGCAAGTTCTGGGGGAAAAAAAAAAAGAGAGGAAGCGTTAAAGAAAGAAGATGAAAAGGAGAGAGAGAGAGAGAGAGAGAAGCGAAGCGAAGCGAAGCGAAGCGAGAGAGAGACTCAATAAGAAAGGGAAGAAAACACACACAAAAATATTATTAAAACAAAGGCACAAGTGAGGAGAAAAGGGTAGGCGTGGCTGATCCTGATCACAGGCTAACTCTCGTCTTACATTATGCATCTTCCTTTTTATCTACTTGTTTATTTTAAGTATCTACTTTCACATTGTTGTAATTTTCATACTTCGTGAAGACCATAATGTCGTATTACTTGCGCGCAAATGGGACTTCATACAAAATATCTTAAGCAAACCACACAATAAAGTAGGCCTTATACCCATATGAATATGATGTCATAATAAATATCATCTTCCTTCCAAGTCTCTTATTTAAGAAGTTGAAATTGAGAAGTGCACATCACAAAAAAAAAATGAGATCATTAAAGGTTAAAAGCGTTTGAATGGGGACCCAAAATTAATGGTTTACAGCAAATAATATTATAGTAATCCTCCATCCAACTCAAAACTTATTGGAAGAGAACAAATATTAAGGTTAATCATTTTTTATCTTTGTGCATTGTATTTGGTAAGTGAAACTTTGGAAGCACATAATATCTAATTAACATGGTTGATTGATTTTTTGATGGTGCTAAAAGTTTAGCTTAGTCCTAAATTAAGTTGCATCTTATTGATTTACTCTGCATCGAGCTTGCATGTCGATTTTGTTGTATGAGTAAAGAAAGTTTCATCTCGTTTACTACTTATAGATATAATGCGATGTGGTGCACGATCTGATCCGCGGTAATTGTACATATAGATAAAAATGAGTTTCGAAGTTTGCATTGCATCTGAAAAGCCGGAAAACAAAAAAAAAAAACAAACAAACTTGTCGAAAGACTTTTAATGAATGGTCCGCCACGTATATGGTTATGTGATTTCGTTCGTAGTGCAAAATTACCCAAACACGACAAAGATGATACACACGATTTTGCTTGTACAATATATAAGGTTAATGAAAAGAAAGAAAAGAAAAAAGAAAAGTCGAATCTAAAATATGCACGTTATACTAGGAGAGAAATGATTGTAACTCGTCTTGTTGCCGACGACAACGTAAACCTTAAAAACTCGTCTTGTTGCCGAAGATAACGCTAAAGAAGATGAATGGGCTTACGATATAAGGCCCAATAACCTCATAACTTGTACAACTTTATGTTTTGGTTAAGGCCCACATATATGGTACTTAAGACGGAGACATCATCTTTCTCCTCGTTCGGAACAAAATTTTCGATATTTGGACAAGAATCAGAGAAGGAAAGAAACCGGCGATTTTTGGAAGACATTTAATCAACAATGGGAGAAGCGCCTGCACAGATTCCGACGAGTTTCGGTCACGAGCTTAGGGCTTGTCTTCGATGTCGCCTCGTCAAGACCTACGATCAGGTATATATGGTTTCTCCTTCTCACTGTGTGTTTGCAATTGCATGTTTCTTCTCTCTTGCGAATATGTTTTGTATGTATAATCTGGTTTTTATCCAAACAGTTTAGGGATTCTGGATGCGAGAATTGTCCTTTCTTCAAAATGGAAGACGATCATGAACGTATCGTCGATGTTACCACCCCTAATTTCAACGGGTACAATTCGAATCCTTGCTTTCATCACAATTTGATAGTGCACTCACTGTTCGACTCGTGGTTACATGGATAAACTTGGTGGTTGTCTCTTCTTAGGATGTAACTGTAGTCTATACATAACTGATAAAGACTGATGCGTGTTTTAAATTTCT
This sequence comes from Camelina sativa, assembly GCF_000633955.1. Taxonomy (NCBI): domain Eukaryota; kingdom Viridiplantae; phylum Streptophyta; class Magnoliopsida; order Brassicales; family Brassicaceae; genus Camelina; species Camelina sativa. Next base: position 3,549,013 of record NC_025697.1, read on the forward strand.
AATCTCTTGTTGTTCTTGAAATTGTTATTGGATGAATGGGTCTAACATTGTAAAGTTACAGTGGAGTTGACCTAGAGTTTGCTCCTTTAAGCAAAATGACTTGTTAAGAAGTTACAGAGATAGTGGTAGTGTTGATTCATATGTCTTATTTCGCAGTATAATCTCTATGATGGATCCACGTAGAAGTTGGGCTGCAAGATGGTTAAGAATTGGTATGTTTCAGCTCTGTTTCCTGATTTTACTCAAACTATTGGATTCTCTTTTCGAGTTTACTAGCTTCTTCTTTCCGTCTCTTGTTCTTTTGTCTCCCCATTGTGCTTTACAGATGGGGATATTACTACTGCGTTAGTCATATCTTTCTCTTTTGGAAGTGTATGTAAAAGAATGTGCTGTTTAATTCTCATTTAGGCTATATATATAAGCGGCAATTTAAAGGTGGATAAACCATCAATCTAATTCACCTAACCCTGCTTTATATTTCAAATGTAACTTTTTGTCAACACCCGTTTGAGTGGCATCTGCATTTCAGATGTCTGTGTGTTTGTGGCTTGACGTTGTATTTTCTAATGTTGCCAGCTTTCTTTGAGACAGAAAATAAATCTAACATTTTGCAATTTCTTGTTCCCAGGGAAGTTTGCTCCTGGTTGCTACACTCTTGCTGTCTCAGAAGCACTCCCAGAGGAAATGCAGGTAAACGTATTTACTTCTATGCCAATTCTCTTAGAAACCTAAGAAGAGATCTCAAGGCTCCACTACATAATAAGCAAATCCTTAGCTCTGGATTTTTCAAATAAGAGCATGGATCCTAAAGGCTAAAACACACAATCTGGTTTCATACTGACTGTTTTTTTTCTTCTTTTAATTCACATGTATGTGATGGAAATCCGCTGGCAGTTCATATGCCAAGAAGTGCAGGTGCAGTATGTTCCGCCCAAACGCATTTGAATCCCTTTCCATCAAGTGTCTCCATATTGGCCTCTCTGCAAGTCGTCGTCAGTTTCAAGAAGACTGATGAATTGAAGTAGTTTAGTTATGTACTTTGGTACTGATAAAGAGATTTGATCCTCTTATTGTTAACAATAACTTATCTTGCCAAACTCATTGTGTAGTTCACCTCCGGAAGATAAGATAAATTACATTATTTTACAATTATGAAATGGATTTTTTTTTTGTCCCCTGTGATATTCAGTTCATTATATGATTTCTATTAACAAAATGAACACCTAGCAAAAAAAAAAATTGTGGTACCAATAGTTTTAAGACAAAATGTCAACTATGCAGTAAATAGAACACCTAGCAAAAGTGTAGAAGAAGAAGTGGCTCCTTCATCATCCCAAGAGGGAAACAAAGAGAGACATATATATATTGGGTTTAGGAATATGACCATTGAAAGTCCCAAAGAACCAAAAGAAAAACTATCTGTGGGGAAAAATGTGAAAAAGGCTTGTATTTATTTGTCTTTATACTAAAACAATATAAAGACCCTTTAATTCATGGATACAAAACAAACAAATCATACTCAAGAATTGAGAATCACATCTTTCGATCCAAAGGCATATTCTTCTGCTAGAGTAATCATGAACATTACGTGCATAATTTAATTATAGTTACTTAACATCAAGAGTACATAGTTAAATTTATAACAAATTTTAATTTATTATTTTTTTTTTTTTGTAAACCTATAACAAATTTTAGTTATCAACACCAAAGCGAAGTGCATTGACATTGAGTAGTAAATGAAGACGTTCAGTATATTCAAGCCGTATTAAAATTATTCTTGTCTATCATAATCATATCTTGAAGTTTCGAACCCAAATTCTTTCTACCAAAATTTTGAGATTCTTTAACCTGATAAAAATAATTATATGTATAACATTCTTTTTGTTATTGTTAAAATGTTTTAAACTCAAATAAAAAAAAAAGTATTATGGCAAATTAATTTGATTTTTGTTTTTCGTTGGTCAAAGGCAATTTAATTTTTGTTATTAAAATAGAAAAATACAAATGGATTTAGAAAATATCCTTACTAATTTAAAATTCGAGTTCACGTGGCGGTCGCTACCAACTTCGTTTACTCCAAAACCAGAGTCATTTACCCAAGTCCAAGCCAAAAAACAAGGGTTCTCGCTCCGACACGAAAACAGATCCAGATTCTGGAGCTTAGGTAAAGCCTCACTCTTCTTCTCCAAATCTCAGACAGTCTGGTTCCTACAAACCAATGTTTTGTTGAGTGAATCTGTGAAACGAGTTAAAATCTTGAAACTTATGTTCGATTGTTTTGTTCAGTTCAGTACCTTTCTAGTTTGGTATAAATATGGATCTTGGTCTAGATATGATGGGAAATTCCGATTCTTACGCTTGTTTTCTAGTTTGGTTATATGGTGCTGAATTGTTTTATTCTTCATTGCAGAGAAGAGATCTTATAGAGAAAAATGTCGAACATAGACATAGAAGGGATTCTGAAGGAGCTACCTAATGATGGGAGGATCCCAAAGACAAAGATAGTTTGCACTTTAGGACCAGCTTCTCGGACTGTTTCCATGATCGAAAAGCTTTTGAGAGCTGGTATGAATGTGGCTCGTTTCAATTTCTCACATGGTAGCCATGAGTACCATCAAGAGACACTCGACAACCTCCGTACCGCTATGCATAATACCGGCATTCTCGCTGCTGTCATGCTTGATACAAAGGTTTGTACCTAAAACTTATCTTGTGAATTGGATTCTCTTGTCATAATTTTCGATCTAGTTTGTACCTAAATGTCAACTTGGTTTTTCTTGCTTAAACCTCCTCATAATTTTAAATGTCCAATCCTTAGTACTGTGTTTGGTTATTATCGTTAGAGATTATATGTATATTCAAAGAATATGGCTATGGCTAGATCATGGAATTTGTACTATGTGAATTCGTCATTTTAGAGACTGTCAGCTTATGATTTCGCTTGTTGATTTTGCAGGGGCCTGAGATTCGTACTGGTTTCTTGAAAGATGGGAACCCTATACAACTGAAGGAAGGTCAAGAGATTACTATAACCACTGATTATGATATTAAAGGAGATGAGTCAACGATATCCATGAGCTATAAAAAGCTGCCTTTGGATGTGAAGCCTGGGAACACCATACTCTGTGCTGATGGAAGCATAAGTCTAGCTGTCTTGTCATGTGATCCCGAGTCTGGAACAGTTAGGTGCCGGTGTGAAAACTCGGCCATGCTTGGTGAGAGAAAGAACGTGAATCTTCCCGGTGTTGTTGTTGATCTTCCCACTTTGACAGATAAGGATATTGAAGATATTCTCGGTTGGGGTGTTCCCAACAGCATCGATATGATTGCTCTTTCTTTTGTCCGTAAAGGTTCGGATCTTGTTAATGTCCGGAAGGTTCTTGGTTCCCATGCTAAAAGCATAATGTTGATGTCCAAGGTATTTATAACTTTTCACTTATGGAAATTGCATTTCATGTCTATAGCTTATATAGGCATGAATCTGACTCTTTTCTTTCTTGGGTTTGAATTTTGAAGGTTGAGAACCAGGAAGGAGTGCTAAACTTTGATGAGATATTGCGTGAAACAGATGCGTTCATGGTTGCTCGTGGTGATTTGGGGATGGAGATTCCAATCGAGAAGATCTTCTTGGCTCAAAAATTGATGATTTACAAGTGTAACCTTGCGGGTAAACCGGTGGTTACAGCCACTCAGATGCTGGAGTCAATGATCAAATCACCTCGGCCAACACGAGCTGAAGCCACAGATGTTGCAAATGCTGTTCTTGATGGCACGGACTGTGTGATGCTAAGCGGTGAGAGTGCAGCAGGAGCTTATCCGGAAATAGCTGTGAAAGTCATGGCTAAGATCTGCATTGAAGCTGAAAGCTCCCTTGATTACAACACAATCTTTAAAGAGATGATCCGAGCAACTCCGCTTCCAATGAGTCCACTCGAGAGTCTTGCATCATCCGCTGTACGGACTGCTAACAAAGCCAGGGCCAAACTCATCATTGTGTTGACACGTGGAGGTTCAACCGCTAATCTCGTGGCTAAATACAGACCTGCTGTTCCGATTCTGTCAGTGGTTGTCCCGGTTATGACCACTGATTCCTTTGACTGGGCTTGTAGTGACGAGTCACCTGCAAGGCACAGTCTCATATACAGAGGTCTTATCCCTATGTTAGCTGAAGGATCTGCAAAGGCAACCGATAGTGAAGCCACGGAAGTTATCATTGAGGCTGCTCTGAAGTCGGCTACACAGAGAGGACTATGCAACCGTGGTGATGCAATTGTGGCCCTGCACCGTATTGGAGCTGCCTCAGTTATTAAGATCTGTGTGGTGAAGTGAGATTTCAAACTTCTTTCAATATCACAAAAAATCTTGGCGCCTGATGATTGTTGGTAATCGTGACTGAGAATTTGCTTTGTAGCATGAAATAAAAAGAAAACAGGTCACAGTAGCTCCTGAATCTCTGTAACCTTTATGATACCCTCTGTCTCTTTTTTTTATTTAGTTTTCCAAGATTACGGATCAAAATCTGCTTCTTATGGTTCAGTGCTGACCTTTGCATGTATATACTGTTTCTCTTCATAAGCTTTGCTTATAAAAGATTAAGCTTTAAGGTGTTAAGTAAGTAAAAGATACAAACATCGAGAAAGCCATCTATAACGATTGAACAAGATTCAAAGAAAAGTATGTTCCTTTAACGTTTAAAATCATAAAATACTATTCTAACTTCTAAATCACCAGATGATCTGCGTGGGAGAGATTCGTGGTGGACTCTGCAGTATAAGAAAAGCCGTAAGAAAGACAAAAACAAAGGTATAGAAGATAAACCACGCCTGATGTTATTGAGATCACCTGTTTCGTGAGGGATGTTACTTGAAGTCATACGGAATTGCGCTTGATGTTATTTCTTCCTCTGTTATTGAAGAATAACGATTAGTGTTATAAGTTTGAACATTCTTCGACAGATTTAACAGGAATAGTTTTTCAAGGCTGTGGCAGATGCTTACTCATTGTAAAACTAGCGGAATTCATCGTGGTAGCCATAATCATCATCAGTGTCATCTTCGTCGAAAATGGCACTGTAGAAGACGTATGGATGCTCAATCATCTCTGCCAAAGTCAAACGTCCATCTTTGTCCGAATCCGCCTAGAAAAGATCAGGAAAAGAGAGATCAATGTAAGATCGAGCAATTTAACAGCTAAAATACACCATTTGTTTTAAAAGCTACGTACCTGAGATATAATATAATCAGCCTGTTGTTTTGCGTAATAACGCTCAGTAGGATGGATTTTACTGATAATGGGAAGTAGTTCAACGTCTGACAAGTACCTGTAGACAAGTGGGAGTAAATGTTAAGGGCTGCCTGATATGAATGGAAATGGTAAACATGTTGTGTGAATTCGTAAATTACTAACCCATCATCATTTTTGTCAAGCTGAGAAAACAACTGCTTTGCAGGGCCTTCAGGCAAGTCATGATAAGGATGCGTAGAATTGTGATTATCTTCCTCGTAGTTCCTTACAGTGTCAAAGAGGCCGTGGAAAAACTCTTCAAAACTGATCTTACCATCTTTATCTGAATCTCTTTCTCTGGGAGAGGGAAGGAGAAAAACCCATTAATAAAGAGTCAGCTAAAAGAAGGGTTCCTCAGAAATAATCATATGATCACAGTACAGTACCTTACTTCCTCCTTGCATAACCATAGCAGCAAATTAGGGTTCTTGGTGTCAGCAGGATGCAGAAAGCTAAATGAAAAAAATTAGCCCGCAAGAGCATTGTGAGAACAAAAACAAAAAAGTGATAGTATATTAACCAAAATCTGAAACAGCTCGGTTGCTTTAATCTACACTAGAAAGAAAACGCTTACTCGTTAAACTCTGTTAAGTTCAGCAGTCCATCACCATTTGCATCTGATGCATTAAAATGCTCCTCCTTCCACCAGCCCATGTCATAGCCAAAGGAATTATTATCTGTTTAAAATTATAACCAAGTCAGCTCGCAGTCTAAAGTGAGATTCTTTACTTAAAACCCGTTGCAAATTGCAATCAAACAGATGAGAAGGATTATATGGTTCATAGGCAGAAGAGGTAAAACCGAATAACAAGATCTACCAAGACATATGTTTCTGCATGACTATAACAAGTAGCACAAATTAGAGTCAATGAAACTCAAAGAAGAAACAGGAAACTGCAGCTCACCTGAATTACGGACCCAAGACGGTGGTTCATACTCAGAGAATGAAATGAAACCATCCTTGTTTTTATCATGAACATCCATGTCTCTTTGAGTCCTGTGAATGACTTCCTTGGCAGCAGACTGCATAGTCCATTCAGTCAATTCACTCTCCGTCACAAACCCATCAGCTGGAGAAACATCAATCTTCGGAAACAGCATTATCAACCTGAAAAGCACCAATCAATCAAACTCCTTCCTTACAAAAATTGGATCTTTAGTGAAATTAAATATCGAAACTTCCAAAAGTATGCATTTTTTAATTAGCAATCAAATTCAAAAGATTTGGAATTGAAGACCAAACCTATCAGTGACATTGAACTTGTCCTCATTATTCAAGTAATCCTCAGCATCCATGAAGTCTTCCCACTCAGGCTGTGACTCGTGACCAGGTGCATGTTCATGTTCATGCCCACCGCCACTGGTTGTTTCTTTCTGAGAATGAGAGACAAGCTCCGGATGAGAATGCCCAATGTACTGCCGCTCCCACTCTTTATCCTCACGGCGGCGCTCCATATCAGCGACGAGAGGATCAAACGGAACCGGATCGTGACGAGTAGGTTTGAAATTGAAAGAAGACCGGAGTTTTAAACGGTGATGTTGGTTGTGACCACCATGGTGGTGATCGTAGTCACTCTTCTTCTTCGGGGAATAAGAGATGAGGAAGAGCACAAAGATCCCCACCGTGATGTAAAGAATCACCGAAGCTTTACTCATTATCTTAGTGTTACACACAAGTAACAAAAGAAAGATCTTCGCTTGAAACCCTAATTTTGTCCGCAAAGTTGAGCTTTTTACACTTCCGAAGTGTACAAGATAGATCTTCAAAGATGGAGTCTTGCGGATAAATAAATATTTTTTATATCTCTAGAAGATATTGACTCTAGATCTGTTACGAGACCTTTTTAGTCAAATCGTTTGTACTATTATTTATGAGATCCCCCCCACATCTTTATAAATTACACAATAGCCTCTCTTTTTCCATAAACGCAATTTATTCAATTGACAATGATTAGAAGAGACACTTTGAGCTTTGTTACGGTTTTATACAATTTTATAACTGTTTTATGTATGTCGGCGAATGTAAAGAGATGAAATTGTAGCTTAGCTACCGTTGGACTCACTCCAATTACAAGCTTTATTAGATCATTGGAGTTCGAGTAGATCCTCCACGTGGTCCAATCCCTCGGATATTATTATACATACATTACACACGCAGATGGGTGTGTCGTGTGTGTGTATTGTATATTTGGATCTCACGTTTTTCTTGTCGATGGAATTTGCTCAGATCCCCCTCTTCTAAATCGTTTACTACTTGGATATAATAAGCTGATTGATTAGGCACCTCCGATCAATACGGTTGTTGATTTTGGAAAATGGACAAGTATGATGTTGTCAAGGATCTGGGTTCTGGTAATTTCGGTGTGGCTCGGCTTCTCAGACACAAGGACACCAAAGAGCTTGTTGCCATGAAATACATCGAGAGAGGCCGCAAGGTTTGGGCTTTTTTTTTTCCTCTGTCTTTTTTTCTATCTGGGTTCTTCAAGTTTTGAATTGGGGTTTTAAAGTTTCACTTTTTAGCTCAGTTGTTATGATCAGAATCATGATTTGAAGTCTTGTTGCTAGACATTTTTGAAGGGTTTGCTGATTGGGGCTTTTTTTATAACAACATATTTAAATGATGATGATGATTAATTTATGGATTGTTTGGTTTATGCAGATAGATGAGAACGTGGCGAGAGAGATTATCAATCACAGATCACTTAAGCATCCCAATATCATCCGCTTCAAGGAGGCAAGTCTCTTTTTTTTTTTGTTCTGTGGCCCTAATAAAGAGAGAGTTGTCTTGGGATCTGATTCTTGATTTGGTTCCAGGTGATTCTGACTCCTACTCATCTTGCTATTGTGATGGAGTATGCTTCTGGAGGAGAGCTCTTTGATCGAATCTGCACTGCTGGTAGATTCAGTGAAGCTGAGGTGCGCTTTTCTCCTTCTAAAGTCTTACACTTTGATTTTGTTTCTTGATGTGCTTGTATGAGTTTTTGGTTTGATTTTTATCTTTTCACTTTTCAGGCTAGGTACTTCTTTCAACAGCTGATTTGTGGTGTAGACTACTGCCATTCCTTGGTATGTATGTATATAGTTCTTCCCAATTTCATTAACCTGAAAAGGAAAGTTATGCGCCTAATTAGGCATTTTATGGAGAGCTATTGATGTTTGGCCGCCCAGATTCTTTGTTTGAGATTTGGAATTTTATGCCTCCGTTCTTGTGTAACCTTCCCTTCTCTTTTGCTTTTGTGTAGCAAATATGCCATAGAGATTTGAAGCTTGAGAACACATTGCTTGATGGGAGCCCTGCTCCGCTTTTGAAAATCTGTGACTTTGGTTACTCTAAGGTCTGCACTCTTTCATTCCCTTCTTCTTTGCGCAGTTTGTCTCAATCCTGATTAGTTTGTTGCAAATCAAAAGTATTATCTGTTCATTCGTCTTGATTTTTATGATCCTGTCCTGTTTTCTATTTTACTTCTACTGTGTAGTCATCTATATTACATTCAAGGCCTAAATCGACTGTGGGAACTCCAGCATACATAGCACCTGAAGTTCTTTCACGAAGAGAATATGATGGCAAGGTACACTGTTCATGCCTTGTTATACATATCAATTTGTCATTAAAGCATGATTGATTGGTTGTCAAAGTAAGCAAATAGTGTCGTCAAGGGAAATGTATGAGGAAAAAAAGTTTAGACTGTTCTAAGATTGTTGTTTTAGTCGGTCTAATATATACTTTGTACTGGCGTGGTCTGTGTAAAACTTTTCAGGTTATTATAGTTCTAAAAGTTCTAAATATGTTTATATGGACCAGTCTCCAAGCCTAGGGTCTTAATTCAAAAAAAATTGACGGGTGATAATCGATAGGCGTAGGATGTTTATAGGTCAGTCTCTATAATCATAATTGTCATAGAGCATATATATAGACTGGCATTTGCACTCATATGACTTTTTTTGTAGCACGCGGATGTGTGGTCATGTGGAGTAACCCTTTACGTCATGTTGGTTGGAGCTTACCCGTTTGAGGACCCTAACGATCCAAAAAACTTCAGGAAAACAATCCAAGTAACTAAGACCATTCAACAGTTCTGATTAACTCCTCTTCTTATCGCTCAAGTGTCTCAATAATATAACAATTAAAATGATATTCTGCAGCGCATAATGGCTGTACAATACAAGATCCCGGACTATGTTCACATATCTCAGGAATGCAAACACCTTCTCTCTCGCATATTCGTCACTAACTCTGCTAAGGTACCTTAACTATTCCAGTTTCAGGCTATATATATTGTGAGGAAGATGATTTTTGCGGTTCTGATTGTTGTCAATAATATTCGTGACAGAGAATCACGCTTAAGGAGATCAAGAATCATCCATGGTACTTGAAGAATTTGCCAAAGGAGCTGCTGGAGTCGGCTCAAGCAGCGTATTACAAGAGAGACACGAGCTTCTCTCTTCAAAGCGTAGAGGACATAATGAAGATAGTTGGAGAAGCAAGGAATCCAGCTCCACCTTCTGTCAAAAGCTCGGGCTCAGGAGCTGATGAAGAAGATGAAGAGGAAGAGGATGTTGAAGCTGAAGTGGAAGAAGAAGAAGAAGAAGATGATGAAGAAGACGAGTATGAGAAGCATGTCAAAGAGGCACAGTCTTGTCAAGAGTCTGACAAAGCTTAAGAAGAAATAAACTGATCTGTTTCTCATACTTATTTTCTTCCTTAAGAACACTATTTGGTGCGTTGGTGACTTGCTTCTGGTAAAAAAAGACATATTTCTGAAAGCCGAAGGCTGTAAGCTACGTGCAGGTTCACTTTTAGATTTGATGTCGTTGTCGTTTTGTCAATTGTTGTTCGTAAGAAAATGAATCATACAAATCGTTTCGTTATATTTATGAATCATACAAAGGTAATCTTTTTCAAATACTACTGCAAACATAGCATGAATTTGTGACTCTAACTGAACTTGTCAAGCCTTTCTCAAACTCTATTTGCTAACAAGTAGCAACCCAGAACAACGAGAGTACCATGGTGGTGGTAAAACAAAGATGTTATGCCATCGAAATTATCGAACCGCAATCCTCAAAATCTCAACATCAATCAAAGAGATATAAGTGACAACTTTGTAAACTTGTAAATAAGGTTAGCTTTTATTTGATAATCCTTTACATGTGGCAGGTTACTATTGGTCAGGTGACTTTATTTAATTAAATTTGGAAACAATGTCCATGTGGCAGGTTACTATTGGTATGACTGATTTGCGTGCCTTTGAGTATTTTGCTAACGTGGAGAGGACCGTGTTGCCAGCACCACCACCTGGACTCGTTCCAAATCTAGTGAAACTGGAAGTACTACTAGAACATGTACAGAATCAGATTCAAAGGAAGATGCCACCTGCCACACCTAATACTAAGCCTGTAATGTCGTCTCCTCCTCCACCACTGTCTCTACCTGAGGAACCATAGCCAGAGAAGCGTGAGTCCGCACTTGTTCCAGAAGACCAGTTCTTTGCTCAGCATCCGGTAATGTTTTCTTCACACTTTTACCTGTCTTTTTTTTCTTCTTTTTGTTTATTTCAACTGGCTTGATTTGACTTGTATCTAACTAGCAGTCATAAATTTTCAGGGCTCCTCTACAATCAGGGTTTCTGTTCCAAGCATCGGATCGCTGGGCTAGTCATCGAGATCACAGTGCAGTCGTTATTGGAAAACGTGGTAAGTTTGAAGGAGAAAATAGCTGGGGAGATACACATTCCAGTGAAGAAACATGAGTTAAGTGGGAAAGCCGGGTTGTTAAAGGACAACAAGTCACTTGCACATTACAACGTGGGAGCAGGAGAAATCCTAACATTGTCTCGAGCATTGATGTAATTGGAAAATACTTTTCCAATCTCTTAAACTCTTATTCTTTAATACTAATGTTTTAACTTGGTGGTCAAAAACTATATATGTAGTGGCTTTTAAAGCTTGTTTTGGATCGCCTACTAGTTCTGACTTCTGAGGCCGAAAAATAACTAATAAATTTATCAAACCGCACTCAAAATCAATAAAAGGTTTTAGCTTAACTAATCCAATTCTTCTGTAACAAGGCTTAGAAATATAGCCAGCTGCGATATATTTTTATTAGTAAACCGTATTGATTACAGCTGCATGAAACGAGTCCAACCCTAAATAAAAACTAGACCACACAAACCGTCTATTTCAGTACTTAAGTGGTCGGTCAGAAGTAACAAGCCCTAGGAAAGTCTCTGTCTCAAAATTGCGACTAGTTGAAAAAAAAAACAGAGAGAGTCAAGATGGGAGGAGAGAAGAGGAAATCTAGTTTAAAAAACCTAGCTAATAAAAAAAAGAGGAGATCAGGACCTCACTTACCGAACTCAATACTCAAGATCATTGCTAATGAGAAACGTCCTTTGAACTCTGACGATGAGATTGACTCCGATGAGTGCGATTTGTACGAGTACGAAGAAGGTGTGCCTGAAGAGGAATCCAGGAAAAACAACCGTTACGGCCGCGTTGTCAACTACAATTTCGTCCTTTCCAAGGACTTCAAGGTTTTTTTTGTTCCCTTAGTTAATATTCCGCGGTCGATTCGATTGTGTTTCTTATCGCCGTCACTGTAGGAGTTTGATTTTAGGTTAAGAGTTGTTTGGATAACACGTAATAATTTAGGTTAAAAGTTGTTTAATTTGGATTGCCTGGCCTCTTCTAATCGAGATCGAGACTAACTTGTAAATTGTATTTATTTCAACGAAGGATGAAAACGTGGAGTCAGAAGATGATGATGATGATGATGATAGACACCCACGGATGCTGGAAGCTGTCACTGGAATCCCAAGAGCAGCCTTTCAAGGTATTGATACAGAGTCTTGCCTTTATCTTCTATTCATTGCATTTGTAAGCTGTAAAATATAAACTTTTTTTTTTGTTTTCAGGAGAGAGTAAGAGAAAACATGTAGTCTTCACAGAACCATATCCAGAGTCTGAATTCAATCCTACCCGTGATGTTCTAGAGGGTAAATCCTTCACCACAATGGAACACCTTTTAAATCCTATTAAAGGACTACCTGGATCTAGCGAACTATGCGAGAGGGTCTACCGGATGGAAAAAGATACTCAATCTCTTGTTCATGCTCCTCAGCCAAAGCCAGAACGAGAAAGACTGGAACGGAGTGTAGTGAAAGGACTAGTTGGCGAGGCGTTAAGTAAGTGGGTGCCTCTGGTAAAGAGGAATAGGGAGGCACCAACTGTTTGCTTTAACCAAGATGTCAATGCTGGATACTCTACGGTTGGTGCAATAGCATCACAATTTCAGCCCAGGAATATATTGGAGATGAGAATGGCTTCTATATTAGATGATAATGAGGTTAGGGAGGCTCACAAAGTAGATGGTACTAGGCTCGTTGAATTGAACGAGGCAAGTTTTGTGATCTCTAGTTCATTCCCTGCTCCGCAGCTTACTTGACTTATAAATTATCTGGCATTGAACGTAGCTTATACGAATATCTGATATAACTGTTTGGATTGAATTTTGATACGTTGCAGGTATCTATGGAAGATCACATCAAGAAACGTGACCACATTGCTAAGATGAGGAGCATGCTCTTCCGTGCTGACCTGAAACGTAAACAAATCAAGAAGATTAAGTCTAAAACTTATCATCGCCTTAAAAACAAAGACCTGAAGAAATCAGGGGTTGGAGCATTGATGGACCCAGCAATGGCTAAAGAAGAGGCTAAGAACCAGGAGATTAGACGGGTAGAGGTCAGTCTACAATTTCCTCTTCACTTTCACAGATTCTTTCATCAAGACGTACACTTGTCAAACAAAAAAAAAGTGATTATTATTGTCTTATTTGTTCATATGTCATGTGTTATTATATATGCAGGAACGTATGACTTTAAAGCACAAAAACGCAGGAAAATGGGCCAAACGCATGCTAAGGCTTGGACTGGATAGTAAATATGATGGAACTCGTTCAGCTATATCTGAACAACTTCAAATTAATGCTACTTTGTCCAGAAAGATGAACTCCACAAAAGATGAAAGCAGTAGTGATGAGAGCGATGCAGAGTTGAATGATGGTTCAGATGAGGATGCTTCTGAACTGATAGCTAAAGCAAAGGTGAAGACACTTCAAGCTGTGGAAGATGATGAAGCCCCCATTACTGGTCTTATGTCATTACCTTTCATGGTAATTCTTGCTTTGTTTTCTCAAAACACCATTGAATACTTTTTCATTCTGGTTTTTTTCGTTCATTCATGTTTTTGGTTTGGTTAGGCTCGGGCTGAGAAAACGAAAAACCAGGAAGCTAAAGAAGAAGCTAAACGTGCAATTGAGGAGTATGAAGAGTTGGAGAACTATGGTGGAGCAGAAAACTCTAAAAAGTCCACTAATGTTGCTGGTGGTAGAAGAGTATTTGGGGCAGAAGCTCGAAAAGAGTCTAAAAAGGAATCAGACAACTTTTTTGATAACAGTGATAGTAGTGACAATGATATGGAAGATAATGACTCAGAGGCTTTAAAAGTTAATAATGCTTCTTCAACTGCTAGAAACACTGAAACCATTATGGAAACCGAGGTACCTTTCGATGATTCAGAGAGTGAAGCAGAGCAAATGGTTGATGGGATTTTGACATGTGGTTCAAAGGAAACCTATGAGATTCCTTGTCAAGCAGAGCTTGTAAGCCGTGCTTTTGCTGGTGATGACGTTGATGGTGAGTTTGAGAAGGATAAGCAAGAGGTACTGAATCAAGAAGTTCCTGAACCCGAGAAACCGGTTCAAGTTCTTGGTTGGGGACAATGGACTGATATCCAAAAAAAGAGAGGCTTACCTCAAAGGATGGTTAGAGAACACGAAGATGACATGAAAAGGAGAGAGCAAGCTCTCAAGTCAAGGAAAGACGCTCGTCTCGGACATGTTATCATATCAGAAAAAGTCGATAAAAAGGTAATTTAATACTACTGTCACACTTATATGCTTATCTCTTCCTCTGTTCTCGTTCATCATAACCATCCGATATCATGCATGCTGACTATATATATTTGACAGGCTGAGAAACTTTATACAAAGAGTCTACCTTTCCCTTACACATCCAACGAAGTTTTCGAACTTAGTATGCGTATCCCTAGAGGACCCGAGTTTAACCCCACAACTATTCTTCGAGATCTAAACCGACCTGAGGTTAACTTTTCATTACTTTTTTAAAAACTCTCATTAGTAGTGTACCCATTTCGCAAAATGTTGTAATTTCTCAAAACCCTGTGTGACGATTAATGCATGTGTGCAGGTTGTGAAGAAAGCTGGGGTGATCATTAAACCTGTCAAGTTTAAGGAAGTAAGATGCGAATGAGACAGTAGATGAAGAACACCCTCGTGGCCATCAGAAACATAAACCCAAAAAGGGTAGTAATAAGTCCAAGTAAAAGGCCAAATATTTTGCATTCTTTAAACTTAATTTTTTATCTCAACAGGAACACTTTTGCTTTGTTGTTTTTTTTTTTGTCGTTATCAAATCATTTGTTCATCAACAATCTTTTTTCCCACCTCCACCTTGGTTATTTTCGGTTCAGCAAGGGTTGAGATTATGACACAATTTGATTTGGTTCAACTACCGGTTAAGCATAATTTGATAACATCACGTCCTTCTGGGTTTCTTATCGGGCTTTTTGTATGGGCTAATTAAAACATCCTAAACCATCAAGCCCTAAAAGACTTAACGTGTTTCTGAGTTTCCCTCGACAAAGGGTAATTTAGTAATTATCAGGGTTTCAGAAACAACTCACCGTTTTGTTATCAGCAATGGTAGCGAAACTACATAACGTTTCTTATCTGTTTGCGCAAAAACGACATCGGTTTAGTACCACCAAGTCTATATCTGCTTCATTTCCTATCCGATTAAAACCCTTATCGTTCGTTGTGTTTTACTGTAAAACCCTCTCGACTCTTTCCTTATCTTCAACTTCAAATTCTCTCCGGTCACCACCGACGACGGGAACTTGGTAGTTACAAGTGCAAGATATGTCCTTGAAGTTCCCTCTCGGTGTACGTTTCATCACTCATTCTCTTCCTTGTACTCGCTTCCCTTCCATGAATTCAGGCGCACTTATCTATTCATTTCGCTCCGTCCCTGTTCTATCCAAAGCCTTTCCCTTTAGGTTAAAATACATCGGATTAGGTTCCCGGGTCAATTTTTCAACCCGACCAGAGAGATCCCAACCCGAATTCGTGCGGCGGAGTGGAGCTGGGGGTGAGATTCGCGCGTCCAAGAGCTTGATTGAGGACGAGGCAGAGCTTAGTGATTGGGTTAGCGATTTGAGGACTAGTTCTTCGCGTGGGAAGTTCACTAGCGAAGAAGATAACTCGGGTCCAGAGTTGGTTCGTAGAAACGTAGTAGACAGGGATAACAGTAGTAGGGGTCCAAGGAGGGGAAGGGAAGGCCAATCTGATAGGTTCGGTGGTGCTAGAAGAGGAAAGGAAGGTGAGATGGATAGGTTTGGGGGTTCGGACAGGAGGAGGACCACGTCGGATTCGTTTAGGAATCGAGAAGGTGCAAGGAACGGTCGTATTCAAGGAAAGAGTAGTGAGTCTTCTTTCCGTGGAAGGAATGAGAGAAATGTAGATTCAGGGTTTAGGAGAGACCGAGGTTTGGAAAACAACAAGGGATTAGGGAAACAGACAAGAGGTTTAAGACATGAAGTGGAAGATAGTTGTGACGAGGACGAGATGAGGATAGTATCGGGAAGCATTGATGATTTGCTTAGTGAAGATAGTAGTGATGAGGATGATGAAAATGATGAGCTTGTTATTCAGAAAGTGGGTTCTCCTAAGGCTGTCCGGACTGATATGCCAAGGAGTGATCATGTCAAGACTTCAGATTCTTACTTGTCTAAGACGAGGTATATTATCACTTTCAGTTTACATTTCTATTTTACATGTGAGGTGGTTGCTTCGGAGCTATTCTTCTGTCTTGCTTTGATCATTTAGTGCTGTTTGATTGAGAATTCTCTTTATGGTAAATGGTTTACAGATTTGATCAGTTCCCTCTGTCTCCCTTATCTCTAAAAGCTATCAAGGATGCGGGATTTGAGACAATGACTGTTGTGCAGGAGGCTACTCTTCCTATCATTCTCCAAGGTGAACTTTTCTTCATGAGCCTTGTTTACAAGGCCAATTCGAAAGAAAAAAAAAAAAAAAAAAAAAAANTTAGAGATGTAGTGACAATTTCTAATTGACGACATCTCACTAGCTTTTACAGATCACTTATGCAATAGCCAATAGGTCTTTCAAAAAAAAAAAATTCTTGTGTCTTCATGATTACTCAAATTTGCTATGTCTTCCATTTTGTAGCTTGATTGATTGTTTAAAATTCGTCTTTAAATCCTTCGTTTCTTCCGGGCTCTGTTATCCAGGTAAAGATGTCCTAGCCAAGGCCAAAACAGGCACTGGGAAAACCGTTGCATTTTTGGTAAGACATTCTACCCTCTGGGTTCATGGACATAAGTTGGTCAGTTAGGAATTGATCGGCCTTCGATTGGGATCTGTTCTTACTTCTTATCGTTGATGTTTATTTATAGCTTCCATCAATTGAAGCAGTTATCAAATCTCCTCCTCCAAGTCGGGATAACAGGCAACCCCCGATTGTTGTGCTTGTGGTATGCCCTACTCGGGAACTTGCCAGTCAAGCTGCTGCAGAAGCAAACACCTTGCTGAAGTATCACCCATCTATTGGTGTTCAAGTTGTGATTGGAGGCACAAAGCTTCCTACAGAGCAAAGACGTATGCAAACGAATCCTTGCCAGGTAATAAAAGATCGATCTCTTTTGCCTCTCTATGTGAAGTTAATTCCGAGCACATTCAAAAAAATAAAAAGAAGTTAATTCCGAGCAAATCTTCCAATTCCTTTAAGTTTAGCTGCTAAGATGGCTGCAGTACAGCCAGCTTTATCTATATATTGTTGATTAATCACATATTTTAAAACTCTCAGATACTTGTGGCTACACCCGGAAGGCTCAAAGACCATATTGAGAACACTTCTGGATTTGCAACAAGATTGATGGGTGTGAAAGTCTTAGTGCTTGATGAAGCTGATCATCTCTTGGACATGGGTTTCCGAAGGGACATTGAGAGGATAATTGCCGCTGTTCCTAAGCAGAGACAAACTTTTTTATTTTCTGCCACTGTACCGGAAGAGGTAAGTGTCAGTTTCTTGTACATAGGCTCTCAAAATTTGGGGTTGGAATCTTGAACTGTGTTTTCTGGTGTCAAGGTCCGCCAAATATGCCATGTTGCTCTGAAACGGGATCATGAGTTCATCAATTGTGTACAAGAGGGTACTGGGGAGACGCACCAAAAGGTAAAAGATATCTTTAGGTTGATTTATGTGAATGACCTGTCGTATGATTGGATTTATCGGTTTCTTATGTCTGTTATATCTCCCAGGTCACACAAATGTACATGATTGCATCACTAGATAGACATTTCTCGCTTCTATATGTGCTTCTTAAAGAACACATCGCTGATAATGTGGACTATAAGGTAACACTGTGTCTCTATTGCCATTCTCAATCACCAATGTCTGTATTTCTGAACTAACATAACCTCCTTGCTGTTGTAGGTTATTATTTTCTGTACAACTGCTATGGTGACAAGATTGGTGGCTGATCTGCTTAGTCAGCTAAGCCTGAACGTCAGAGAGATCCATTCTAGAAAACCGCAGAGTTACAGAACAAGAGTTTCTGATGAGTTCCGCAAGTCAAAGGCTATTATCCTTGTGACATCCGATGTATCTGCTCGTGGAGTCGATTACCCTGATGTGTCATTAGTCGTACAGGTAACAGTTTTCTGACATGGAATTGTTCTGTAAGTAACGATTCTATCTCTATTTCTTTACTGAAGTTGTTTGCTTTTGCAGATGGGATTGCCATCAGACAGGGAACAGTATATTCATAGACTTGGCAGAACCGGGCGGAAAGGTAAGGAAGGGGAAGGAGTTTTGTTATTGGCACCATGGGAAGAGTACTTCATGTCATCTGTTAAAGACTTACCCATCACCAAGTCTACTCTACCGCCACTAGACCCAGAGGCTGTGAAAAGGGTAAGCCTTTTCATATCAATGATGAACTCACATGAATTTGTGACTCTACTGAACTTGGCAAGCCTTTCTTAACTCATATTTGCTGGCAATCTAGAATGGCAATGGAACTTGAAACAGAATTTGAATCTCATAACACAAATCTCTATGAAGTCAAAAGCTAAGATTTTTGAAGAGTGTGTGACATGAGTGGAGTACTGATGGGTATAAGAAATTTGTTGAATTCAGGTGCAGAAAGGGCTTAGCCAAGTGGAAATGAAGAACAAGGAGGCGGCGTATCAGGCGTGGTTGGGCTACTACAAATCGCAGAAGATGATTGCAAGAGACACAACCAGACTGGTGGAGTTAGCCAATGAGTTTAGCCGCAGCATGGGACTTGACAGCCCACCAGCTATCGCAAAAAATGTTCTTGGCAAGATGGGTCTCAAAAACGTTCCTGGTCTTAGAACCAAGTAGATTCTTTAAGCTAGTGATTTGCTTTTGTCTGAAAACTTTAATGCTTTGTAAGTGTAATCTCTTGTCATTCTTGCTACACTTTAGACTTTCTAACTAAAAAAATCCTATAAAAGTTGCCTTTCTTATGAAAATCTTTTGCTTGCAATGGCCAGTTACCATGAGTATTCTTTGTTCTTACCATCACGCGACTCATATCGTTATCTTTCATAAAATTGGTAACATAAGAGCACTTAAGACAGTGTTCTACAATATGAAATTTACAGTTCCAAGCTTTCATGATGAGATATATAACAAATTTCACCAAGTTTAGGCAAATGACTTTTTGGAAAGTTGTGAAGATCTTGAAAAATTTAAACTAATTTCATTTAATAAAAAGGTGTTTCTGATATAAAAAGACATTTCAAAGCAATGAGAGCAAACCACGTGCCGTTTTAAATTTTGTTCAGAGATATTTTGGGCCACTCTATTCTCTTGAGTACCCCTTAAGCCCTAAATTTGAGTTTCTTCCTACAAAACCTTTTAAACCCTAAATTTACCGACGGCGGGAACTTGGTAGTTGAGAGAGCCTTACAGTCTTCATCTTTCTCTTCCATCTTTTCTGGGTCCTCTCGTTTCCATGAATTCCGATGGACCCAAATCCGGTAAGAAGAGACGGGAGCTTCGCGCTAAACATTTGAAAAAGCTCACGAGTGACCGGGAAGATGAGTCGGTAAAACTAGTCAAGGACAAGAACAACAATAGAGGTCCAAAGAGGGGAAGAGAAGCCCAATCTGATGATGTTGATGAGCCTCTTATCAAGAAAGCAGCAGCTTCTACTAAGCCTGTGGAGGTGGCTCAAATTGCTAAAACTTCAGATTCTTATTTGTCTAAGACAAGGTACATTATTTGTTTAACTAAAGATTATCTTATGAACTATGTGAACTCTCTTAGTAGAAACTGCATTTTTATAGAGGGTACAATTTAGTCTCTTTTTGTGTTATGCAAGTGAGGAGATTTTGCTTTAGAACTGCTCTGACCATATTCGTTGCTGTTTGATTGAGAATACTTTTGATGCTTAAATGGTTTTTACAGATTTGATCAGTTCCCTCTGTCACCATTATCACTAAAAGCAATTGCGGATGCTGGATTTAAGACAATGACTGTTGTACAGGAGGCTACTCTTCCTCTCATTCTCAAAGGTGAACTTTTCTTTCATTCTTGTTGGAGTTGCTTATAAGGTGAAAAGATAACATACGCATGATTGAGAACTATATGGACGATTTCTAGTGGAAGATGTCTCACAAGCTTGAAAGAAATTCAGAAGCTTTTGTATCTTTCTTCCGGATGGCTCATATTTTGTCAGACTTAACATTTTTGAAGCTTGGCTGATTGTTTATTGTTCCGCTAATATGTTTTCTTTTTAACTCCTTGGTTTTCCAGGTAAAGATGTCCTAGCCAAGGCCAAAACAGGCACTGGGAAAACTGTTGCATTTTTGGTGAGGCATTCTACACTCTTGAGTTCATGCGTTTAAGNAAACTTGCAAGCCTTTCTCAAAATTAACTTGCTAGCAAGTAGCAACCCATAACAACCAGACTACTATACTAAACTATATTGGGATGCANGCCTTCAGTGGGATTTGTTCTTAATGTTGATGTTTACATTGAAGCTTCCATCAATCGAAGCTGTTATCAAATCTCCTC
Source organism: Camelina sativa (assembly GCF_000633955.1). Classification (NCBI taxonomy): domain Eukaryota; kingdom Viridiplantae; phylum Streptophyta; class Magnoliopsida; order Brassicales; family Brassicaceae; genus Camelina; species Camelina sativa. Next base: position 3,569,505 of record NC_025697.1, read on the forward strand.
CTGCAAGCCGGGATAATAGGCATCCCCCAATTATTGTGCTTGTGGTATGCCCTACTCGGGAACTTGCTTGTCAAGCTGCTGCAGAAGCAAACATCTTGCTGAAGTATCACCCATCTATTGGTGTTCAAGTTGTGATTGGAGGCACAAAGCTTCCTACAGAGCAAAGACGTATGCAAAAGAGTCCATGCCAGGTAAAATTTTCAATCTGTATTTATGTAAACTTATTTCTGAACAAAATCTTGCATTTCCATTGAGCTGTACTTCTAAAATGAAACTTGTTATCTGACCATTAGAGTTGCATTTATTTTTTCTTCAAACTGATTTGGTTGTTCTTCACTAAAACAATATGAACTCATTATTTAAATGGCTAAGAATATAAATTAAGAAAGATATATTCAAAAAAGAATGTATTTCGCTAAACAAGTTAGGATTGTTTCTAATCATAGGATATGTTCCTTGATTTAGCCTCTTATGCATTTACATTTTTTTGCATTTTTTCTCTTCCCTGTAGTCAGAGTAGCTGCGGAGATGATGATCTTTGTCTCTGTATATTTTTAAATAATAACATATTTGCACAATCTCAGATTCTCGTGGCTACACCCGGAAGGCTCAAAGACCACATCGACAACACGTCCGGATTTGCAACAAGGTTGATGGGTGTGAAAGTCCTTGTGCTTGATGAAGCTGATCATCTCTTGGACATGGGTTTCCGAAGGGATATTGAGAGGATAATAGCTGCTGTTCCGAAGCAGAGACAGACATTTTTATTTTCCGCCACAGTACCTGAAGAGGTAAGTGTCAGTTTCTTGCACAACGACTCTCACTTTTGGGTTGGAATCTTGAATCGTGTTGTTTTGGTATTAAGGTCCGTCAAATATGCCATGTTGCTCTGAAACCGGATCATGAGTTCGTCAACTGTGTTCAAGAGGGGGCAGGGGAGACGCATCAAAAGGTAAAAGATTGCTTTTTTTAAGTTCAGGTGAACGAATGGCCTTATGATTGAATGTTATTGGTTTCTCATGTCTGTTTTATCTCCCAGGTCACACAAATGTACATGATTGCATCATTGGATAGACATTTCTCGCTTCTATATGGTCTTCTGAAAGAACACATCACAGAAAATGTGGGCTATAAGGTAATATTCTTCCTCCAATGCCATTGTGAATCACCACTGTATGTCTGGATTAACACAATCTCTTTGCTGTTGCAGATTATCATTTTCTGTACAACTGCTATGGTCACAAGATTGATGGCTGATCTGCTTGGTAAGCTATGCCTGAACGTCAGAGAGATCCATTCTAGAAAACCGCAGAGTTACAGAACCAGAGTTTCTGATGAGTTCCGCAAGTCCAAGAGTATTATCCTTGTAACATCCGATGTATCTGCTCGTGGTGTTGATTACCCTGATGTGTCACTAGTCGTACAGGTAAACCATATAGTAGTTTTCCATTATAGAGTCGAACAGTTGCTACAAAGTTAGTCGTTTTTTACTGAAGTCGTTGTGTATATGTTGCTTTTGCAGATGGGATTGCCATCAGACAGAGAACAATATATACATAGACTTGGCAGAACTGGGCGGAAAGGGAAGGAAGGAGAAGGTATACTATTGTTGGCACCGTGGGAAGAGTACTTTTTATCTTCTGTGAAAGACTTGCCCATCACAAAGACTTCTTTACCGCCAATAGACCATGAAGCTGTGAAAAAGGTAAGCTTTTTCAAATACTATATGAATTTGACTCTACTAAACTTGCAAGCCTTTCTCAAAATTAACTTGCTAGCAAGTAGCAACCCATAACAACCAGACTACTATACTAAACTATATTGGGATGCAAGTTCCCAATGTTTAAAATATATTTTTTAAGAGTATGTAACTCGAGTGAGCATTGATGAATGTGAGAACACATGTTAAAAATCAGGTGCAGAAAGGGCTTAGCCAAGTGGAAATGACGAACAAGGAGGCAGCATATCAGGCGTGGTTGGGTTACTACAAATCACAGAAGAAGATTGCAAGTGACACGACCAGACTGGTGGAGTTAGCTAATGAGTTTAGCCGCAGTATGGGACTTAGCACCCCTCCAGCTATCCCTATAAATGTTCTTGGCAAGATGGGTCTCAAAAACGTTCCTGGTATAAGAGTCGCTCCTGGTTTTGACAAGAAGAAAACAAATAGAAATTTTCGTTCCCGCTAGATTTTTTCCTAATGGTATGTTTTGTTTTCAAACTTTATTGCTTTTGAAGGTATTCTCTCTTGTTATACATGTAACACTTTGATTTTCTAAATATACAAAATCTATAAAAGTTACCTTCTTATGAAGGTATTTTTTGTAAGAAAATTATATTGTCATGTTCTTTGTTACAGCTAAGCAATTTTGGATTTATGATTCATTGTATTTTCGAATTAGTTTCTTTCGATCACCTATATTTGAATATGAGAGCTTACTTTTAAATTCTGTAAAGTCAAATGTTGAACTACCTAATGTACCTATGCCATCGAAGTTATCGAACCTCAATCCTTAAAATCTTAACATCAATCAAAGAGATACAAGTGACAAAGTAATCGAACTTCAATCCTTAAAGTTTGGCCTAATTGATCCAATTCTTCAGTAAGAAAGCTTAGAAGCATAGCGACTAACCAAAATATAGAAGCATTTTAGAAATCGTAATAAAAACTTCTATTTTCCCCGGCAAAAAAAGAAATAATGGAACCTCAGATTCAAAGAGTACTGAAAAGAAGGTGATGATGAATGGTAACAGTAAAAAACAAAACCCAACACCATCTTTCTACTCAAGCTTTGCCTTTCACCATACCACCATAAGGCTATGCCTTTTTGTTGTAAATTGTAAAGCTCTACTAAACCCTAAACTGAGCCAAAAAAAAAAAAAACAGAGAAGGCAAGATGAAAATGGTAAGTTTGGCTATGGCTGCAACTGCAAGCTTTTCCTATACAGAATTGAATTCTGCTACGTGTTTAGTCCTCTTTCCACTTGTTAACATATCTCAAGAAGGCACTAGCTGGATTTTCATGAAGTGGAGCTCTGACACGGGTAGATCTCCTAACCACTGCTTCTTCCATTTCTATGTTGTGAGCAATGTCCTTCGTCCTCTTTTGTAGTGTAGAGCTGCAAATCACACACAAGTCATCGCCAGGTTTTAAAGCCATGACACATAAACAAGGAGACTTTGATAAATGTGGTGTTACTCTTCTACATGTGCATCAAAGTGAGGATAGAACAAGTGACCTGAATAATAAATAATGCAGATTATGCAAAAGAGAAGTGGGAAGCTATAACTGACCATATTCTGTCATAGAATTTCTCTAGCTGTATATGTAACGACAGTTCCCTCTCTCCTTTACGGTTTAGCGTACCCATCAATGCATCGAGCTGGATATCAAGAAACATACACAAAATTGAACAAGATCTATACAATCAAATGATCAAACAAGGAAATGAACCATGTGGATTGATGATACCTCTTCCTTGGAGGTATAATATCCCCATTCTTTGGAATCAGAATCCTCAACAAATATCCTACCATTGCTTCGGAACCACCAGTACCTGTTGTAATCCCGATCTTTACCTAAGGGGTTTGTACGTATGACTATTTTCTCCATCTCTCGTTCATAATATTGCCTCTGCATGTAAAATTAAAAGTTCACACTTGATGTGCATAAACAAAAAAGCCCACACGTGCATATATGAAAACAACCACATATCAAAAATAATTATGAGGGGAAGGACTCTACCCTCTGTTCGGGCCCCCTCCTTTCCGAAGCTCCTTTCTCATCTTCACTTGCCGATTTTGCCTCCTGCTTCTTCACTGAAAATCCTTTCTCCTCCTCTTCCTCCTCTGCTCCATCCTCATCTTCCTCCCCCTTCTCCTCCTCCTTTGGTTCGATTTTAATACCCGNGAAAACAAATAGAAATTTTCGTTCCCGCTAGATTTTTTCCTAATGGTATGTTTTGTTTTCAAACTTTATTGCTTTTGAAGGTATTCTCTCTTGTTATACATGTAACACTTTGATTTTCTAAATATACAAAATCTATAAAAGTTACCTTCTTATGAAGGTATTTTTTGTAAGAAAATTATATTGTCATGTTCTTTGTTACAGCTAAGCAATTTTGGATTTATGATTCATTGTATTTTCGAATTAGTTTCTTTCGATCACCTATATTTGAATATGAGAGCTTACTTTTAAATTCTGTAAAGTCAAATGTTGAACTACCTAATGTACCTATGCCATCGAAGTTATCGAACCTCAATCCTTAAAATCTTAACATCAATCAAAGAGATACAAGTGACAAAGTAATCGAACTTCAATCCTTAAAGTTTGGCCTAATTGATCCAATTCTTCAGTAAGAAAGCTTAGAAGCATAGCGACTAACCAAAATATAGAAGCATTTTAGAAATCGTAATAAAAACTTCTATTTTCCCCGGCAAAAAAAGAAATAATGGAACCTCAGATTCAAAGAGTACTGAAAAGAAGGTGATGATGAATGGTAACAGTAAAAAACAAAACCCAACACCATCTTTCTACTCAAGCTTTGCCTTTCACCATACCACCATAAGGCTATGCCTTTTTGTTGTAAATTGTAAAGCTCTACTAAACCCTAAACTGAGCCAAAAAAAAAAAAAAAAGAGAAGGCAAGATGAAAATGGTAAGTTTGGCTATGGCTGCAACTGCAAGCTTTTCCTATACAGAATTGAATTCTGCTACGTGTTTAGTCCTCTTTCCACTTGTTAACATATCTCAAGAAGGCACTAGCTGGATTTTCATGAAGTGGAGCTCTGACACGGGTAGATCTCCTAACCACTGCTTCTTCCATTTCTATGTTGTGAGCAATGTCCTTCGTCCTCTTTTGTAGTGTAGAGCTGCAAATCACACACAAGTCATCGCCAGGTTTTAAAGCCATGACACATAAACAAGGAGACTTTGATAAATGTGGTGTTACTCTTCTACATGTGCATCAAAGTGAGGATAGAACAAGTGACCTGAATAATAAATAATGCAGATTATGCAAAAGAGAAGTGGGAAGCTATAACTGACCATATTCTGTCATAGAATTTCTCTAGCTGTATATGTAACGACAGTTCCCTCTCTCCTTTACGGTTTAGCGTACCCATCAATGCATCGAGCTGGATATCAAGAAACATACACAAAATTGAACAAGATCTATACAATCAAATGATCAAACAAGGAAATGAACCATGTGGATTGATGATACCTCTTCCTTGGAGGTATAATAGCCCCATTCTTTGGAATCAGAATCCTCAACAAATATCCTACCATTGCTTCGGAACCACCAGTACCTGTTGTAATCCCGATCTTTACCTAAGGGGTTTGTACGTATGACTATTTTCTCCATCTCTCGTTCATAATATTGCCTCTGCATGTAAAATTAAAAGTTCACACTTGATGTGCATAAACAAAAAAGCCCACACGTGCATATATGAAAACAACCACATATCAAAAATAATTATGAGGGGAAGGACTCTACCCTCTGTTCGGGCCCCCTCCTTTCCGAAGCTCCTTTCTCATCTTCACTTGCCGATTTTGCCTCCTGCTTCTTCACTGAAAATCCTTTCTCCTCCTCTTCCTCCTCTGCTCCATCCTCATCTTCCTCCCCCTTCTCCTCCTCCTTTGGTTCGATTTTAATACCCGTCATCTGCCTTTTGTGCTTTCTCAGATAGACATTCCCCATAAGCCTGTTACTACCATGAGAAAAATGAGCTCCCAAGTGATCTGAAGACCAAATGTTCTGCTAATGAGTAAATATGATATAAGCCATACCTTTTCTCTGATTTTTCAAAATTTTCTGAAGAAACAAACCCATTCTCCATCTTGCTTCCCCCTGCAGTGCTCTCTTTCTTTTCGCTGTCTTCACTACTTTCTGTTACTTGTGGGCTATTTTTCTTTATCTCCAACCTACTATTGTCTAAAACTCCATTAGATTCCTCGCCAGTTTTGGACCGTTCTTTCTCCTCTCTTTTCTGTCGGGCCTCTGTCAACGCTTCTTCTCTTCTAGCAGCTCCAAGGGCATGCCGCTGTTCAACAAGCTCATCTATTTCCCCCTTGAACATACTTGTTACAGTTATATAGTTCACTATTTCTCTTAAGATTTTCAATTTTACAATTGGGTCCAAAAGACCATAATGTCCCCGCCTAATCGTTCCAAGGTCAATGCACAAATCAGAAGCGTCGACTGATTCCAAGAAATCACAAAGATACTCTCCCCATGTGATCAATGTTATCTGAAATAAAGCAACAAGCAGGCCATCAAACACAAGGAAAACTAAAAATCACAAGATTGGCGACTTAATGTTGAATGCGAATAGCATATAACTGTGTGGTCAATTTTGTTAATTAAGGATGATTTCCATGAGACGAAGATCTGACCTTTNTATGGCTGCAACTGCAAGCTTTTCCTATACAGAATTGAATTCTGCTACGTGTTTAGTCCTCTTTCCACTTGTTAACATATCTCAAGAAGGCACTAGCTGGATTTTCATGAAGTGGAGCTCTGACACGGGTAGATCTCCTAACCACTGCTTCTTCCATTTCTATGTTGTGAGCAATGTCCTTCGTCCTCTTTTGTAGTGTAGAGCTGCAAATCA